>NC_043007.1:70546647-70561647 GCF_006345805.1 Octopus sinensis | reverse complement strand
CAGAAATAAATTTGGTAGATACTCGAATTCTTTCTGGCGAAATTCTCGCAGTGTAACCTTACGAGGAGTTTTCAAAATATTTGCTTCCACCGGAAGCCATTGTTCTCAGCTCAAATTTTGAAAGCGGAGTTATGAAAAGTTTACAACATGCAGAAGCAGAGCTAACTGCGGATGAAGTGACAGCTCTACATCAGCTGATTTATCGGTAGAAGACGATGATTTTGCTTCAATTTATTTGAAAAAACCACAAAAAAGATGAAATTTCACTTCAGTAATATCTGAACTGTAGATGTTTGTTACCATCGTCCAACATCTTGGAACGCTTCTTCAGTTCAGCAGGTTACGCTTTTAATAATTTTCGGCAATACTTAACACCAATGAATTCAGAATTTAGAAATGCAATTATTTCTAAAAGTCAATTGCGTTTTCTTGGATGAAGACCTAGTTTCAGAAATCTGCAGTCGTTCGTGACTTTTTGCTATATTAGAACATTTTAATTGTGCTACTCGTTTGAGAAACTCTTTCAATTAAAGATCTTCAATTTATTTGTTTTTCAACTACTGTACAATGTAGAGTATACATGTTTGTTCCCTATTCTAAATCAATAAAATTGAACTTTGAACATTTTCTGATGGTAAAGTTTTTTGAAACTATAAGACGTGCCTTTTATTTTCCTATCATTTGGTCTCTTGTCTAAATCAAAGCTAACACCCCAAAATATATGGTGTTTTTACGTTCGGCAAAATAGTTGACAATTAATTGCAAAATTGATTGGCTTGTATCCCAATTAAAATTAATTGATTGCTAGGAAAATAATTGATTTGAAAGGTTCCAATCAATTTATGACCCCTGATATATAAAGGCGGCTTAAGATTACCTCAAAACTTTTGCCAGAATTATAGCAGTCGAAGGATACATCACCCAGCAAGTCTTCAACTGTGACGAGACAGGTCTTTTTTGGAAGAAGATGCCAAGGAGGACTTATATAACGGCAGAGAAGAAGAGGATGCCAGGCCACAAACCCATAAAGGTTACGCTAACCCTCACACTGTGCGCCAATGCGAACGGCGACTGCAGGATTAAGCCGCTGCTTGTTTATTATTCGGAAAACTCCAGAGCCTTTAAATCACATAAGATTCTGAAAGAAAAACTGCAGGTTATATGGAGGGCAAACCCGAGGGCATGGGTCACTAGAGAGTTCTCTGTGGAATGGGTGAATTTGGTCTTTGGTCTTGACATTAAGAAATATCTCCAGGAAAATAACCTACCCTTGCAAGCCCTTCTCATCTTGGACAATGCATCCGCTCACCTACCTAACTTCGAAGATGACATCCTCCAAGTTTATAAAGGTTCTCTACCTTCCACCCAACACTTCCTCTATCCTGCAGCCCATGGATCAGCAGGTAATTTCTAATTTCAAGAAGGTCTTCACTAAGCACCCGTTTCGCCGCTGCTTTGAGGTGACAGAGAGCACAAACATCACCCTTCGAGAGTTCTGGAAGTATCACTATAACATCATGATATGCCCAAGAGTTATCGATATGGCTTAGCAGGGTGTTACAAAGAGGACCTTAACCTCTGCGTGGAAGAAACGGTTGACTGAGGTAGTGTCTGAAACGGACTTTGAAAGACTCGAACCCGAAGCGGCAGTGAGAGAGGAGATTGTATCCCTCGGCAAGTCCATGGGCCTGGACATGGATGAAGGTGACAACAACGAGCTCATTGAGGAGCATTCCGAGGAACTAACAACAGTGGAGCTAAAGGAACTACAGGCAAAAATCAGCGAATAAAATTCAGTTATTCTGTTCAGCATTTCTCTTCCACCTCTGTCAGCATCCTCAAGCCGCCTGATCTCCAAGGTAAAAGCTGTACATTATATAAGAACGAAAACCACACTGAGACTCAGACACTATATTTGGAACTATGAAGGTATTTAAACGTTCTAACAAAATGTGGGCAAGTACCTTTCCAACCACAGACAAAAGTGAAATCCCACGAAAATCACCACACAGATCCTTTATCCCCGATTTATACAAGGAGATTAAAATGGCATCAATTCAGTCTTAAGGTACTTTCTCAAATTAATATATTCAAGAGTTCAAACATTTTGTCACCCCCATATTTCAAGACTTCTGCACAGATTCCATCAGACCCTGGAGACATATTGTTATTCAGCTTATTCACAGCTAAATAAATATCATTTAGATTTTGGTTCAAATGCCATCTCTTCTATAACTGGAAGGTGTTCGATTTTTTCTATCGTCCTCATGTAAGCGAATGATGATCTATTCAAAAGTGCCGAAAAATGTTCTTCCCAGCGTTTATGAATAGAAGCGGTGTCAGTCAGAAGCAAATGTCCGTTTGCTGTTCTCACTGGAGCTATTGAAGATTTTGGGCCATATACCTCCTTAACATAAGTGTACACACCCTTGGAATCATTTCTATCAGCTGCTTCTTGTGCCCCTTTTGCTTTATTATTCCATCATTCTTGTTTAATTTTCCTTAGAGCAGTCTGCACTTTCCTTTTCGGCTCTCTGTAAGCTTCGTTTGAGTTGGGGTTCAAGGACTGAGAAAGAAGTGTACTGCCTAAGTTTTGTTTTTCTAAAAGTAGATCATGAATGTCTACTGATCTATCAGAGAACCAATCACTGGACTTATGTGATTTAAATCCCACTGACGAACTTGCAGCCTGAAATTCTTTTGTTTTGAAATCTTCTCATAGACTGTTTGGGTCAATAGTGATACTTTCTAAAGCATCGTGGAATCTTTGCTCGATGATTTAAAGTTTGCAACATTTAACTTTTTAGGTACCTTAGGACCAGACAGCCGATTTTTAGGCATTATCGAAAAATTAATTTTTCCACGCACTAGATGATGGTCAGTCCAGCTCTCTGCCCCTCCCATAGCCCCAACGCTAGAAACGTCTTTCATATCACGTTTTCAGATCAGAATATAATCTATGAGATGCCAATGCTTAGATCTTGACTGCATCCAGGTGGTTTATATTTATTTTTCTGCTTAAACCAGATTATTTTCAGCACAAAATATCCAAAGAGCTACTCCATTTTTATTATATTTTCCAATCCCATGTCGACCAACAGGCCATGAAACATAGACCTTTCCAATTCTTGTATTGAAATTTCCCAATCTGACTAGCTTGTCAGAAATTGGTACTTCCTTATTAATTGTGTTAAATCATCATAAAACTGTCCTACAGTTTCATCAGAATAGTACATTGTTGGTGCATAAATACTGACAACAGTAAGAAACCTACCTTTTGTCAGTTTAATACGTCCCCATAACCTAGCCGTTTGACAAAACAAACCGATAGAATAAGTACCAGGCGAAATGCTTAGCGGTATTTCGTCTGCCATTACGTTCTGAGTTCAAATTCCGCCGAGGTCGACTTTGCCTTTCATCCTTTCGGGGTCGATAAATTAAGTACCAGTCGATATAATCGACTTAATCCGTTTGTCTGTCCTTGTTTGTCCTCTCTGTGTTTAACCCTTTGTGGGTAGTAAATAAATAGGTATTTCGTCTACTGTTATGTTCTGAGTTCAAATTCCGCCGTGGTCGACTTTGCCTTTCATCGTTTCGCGGTCAATTAAATATATATACCAGTTACGTACTGGGTTGCTGAATTCGACTTAATTTCCTTTGTCTGTCCTTGTTTTGTCCCCTCTATGTTTAGCCCACTGTGAGCAATAAAGAAATAACTATTCCTTATTTATAAGTACATTTTTTCTGATTTAAAAACATGTAACAAAATAAATCGCAGTGTTTTTTTAGGGTCCCGGAACGAATTAATGGCATTTCAATTCATTTAACCGGGGAAAATTGATTTGACACGCAATTAATTTGCGTTACGAGCTCCGTCACGGAACGAATCAAACTCGAAAGGCACCACTCTGTGTGTTTGCATGTGTGTGTGTGTGTGTGTGTGTGTGTGTGTGTGTGTGTGTGTGTGTGTGTGTGTGTGTGTGTGTGTGTGTGTGTGTGTGTGTGTGTGTGTAGATATTCCATGTACGTTATATACATATAATACATACATACAATGTATATGTGTTGGCGTGTGTGTATATGTATGAATAGAAGCGAAAGCTGACGAACTAAGAGAATGAATGGCTGGTTGAATGAACAAATAGGTCTAGATAGATTTAATTATCGCTATTTCTTTCACTGCCTCCAAATTGAAGCGGCAAATAATAGACAAAATCTGAGCACCACCCCACCCACCACCCCCACCTTCACACACCCGCAAACGTCACTCTTCGACACATTTACGTTTATTTATATAATCCACATATCGTCCAACGACCATTTCCATTTTTTTTACTTTCTCCATGTATTTCTCTTCTCTTTTCCTGCTCGCCTATCCACCCACTCACTTCCCCGGCTCTCCATATTTCAGCCGCTCCTCTTTGCATGTTTCAGTCATGTCTAATTCTCCTGCCTGCCCTCCCAACATCCCACTCAATGCTATGTGAGTCCCAATAAATCGTCCGCTTTTCTACTTCTAAGTTTTAAAGACAGAATTTTTAGAAACTATTTAATATAATTTTCACTTGATAAATTTCTCCTCCCCACCACCACCTCTCTCTCTCTCTCTCTCTCTCTCTCTTTCACCCCACCACATACACACATCTCAAAGATCTTAACCTCACCTTCTTTAATTGCCGAGTTTACCATCTTCTCTTTTCTATTTCCGCAATATTTTCTACCTAAAGCCATACTCTAACATAACTTCTTACCCTGACGTCATTCTTAGTTTTGGGATGAAATAAACAATATCTTTTACACTCTATCTTTCTATTCCTTGCCTTCTTACCTTGACTTCTTTCTATATTTTTATTTTTATTTGTGAAGCGGTAGTACAAGTAAATGAACGAGTTTACAGACACCAAGCATCACGTTTAAAGAAATATTTAAGTTATTTTAGCCTCATCAAACCGAATTAGAATTGTTAGGGTTTCAGGGTATTGAATTCCAGTGTTTTAAATTATCAGTTGGAATCCCTCCGAGGCAGCGATAGAGGGATGGTTTTAGGAATTAGGGGTATACTAAAATCTGGAGTAGAGGTAGAGAATGAAAGGGGAAGGGGTGGATTTAATGAAATAAACAACCACCCGTGAGCGGGGAAAGAATATCTCCCTCTTCTCCCTCCCATTATCATCAATGCTCCCGGATTACATTTGCATTTCGTCTCTTCGAGATCGATGGAACAAAATACGAATCAAATATTGGAATCGATACTTAAGTAAGAAATTACGCATAATTCAAAGCAACCATAATCGTAGGAGAGCTGAAACAAAGATCGATTATTTCTTACTAACGGCAAAGATCATTATCATGATTAGAAGAATACAGGGCAGTGCTTCTCCTGGTGAAAAACTTGCTTATGTATGTATATGTATATATATATATATATATATATATAATATATATATATATATATATATATATATATATATATATATATATATATATATATTATATATATATATATATTATATATATATATATACATATGTTTGTGTGTGTATAAATTTATATATAGAAAGGTATATGTAAATTTATGTGTGCGTGTGTGTGAGTGTGTGTGTGTGTGTGTGTGTAAATTTATGTATAGGTATATCTAAATGTGTATAAGTGTGTGTGTAAATTTATATATATATATATATATAATACACAAACACGTGTTTACATACATACATGCATGGACACACATACATACACAGAGAGAGGAGGGAGTGCGATAAGAAATATGTTTACATGTTTACATGTTTACACCCATTTGTAAGCCTCACTCTTTGCACACACACACACAGATGTACGCACGCGCGCACTCTCCAGGGGTTCTGTTTGTGCGTAGATGTGATGTAATAAGTATATGTGGTAAAAACGATGAATAGAATAAGTGTAGTAAATAAGGGGTAACTATGCGTGAAGTGGTGTATGTTGGTGGGTAGAAATATGTGTAAAGTAATTGGCAGAAACTGTGTTGGTGCAAGGTGAGATGCTGGGTGTAGCCGTGCGTCTGCTGGCGCGTACGCATGAGAAATAAGTTTTTATACTTGGAGACTAGTCTGTGCGTATATCTGTGTGTATTTGCATGTGTGTGTGTGTGTGTCTGTGTGTGTGTTCGTTCAGAATATGTGAATGCATTGTTATATAGTGTATGTGAACTGTGAGATGTGTGTGTAAGTGTAGTGTATAATGGGTGGGGGGTGCAATGCGGAAGTGTGGAATACGGTGTGGTGGGGTGGAGGTATGGGAACGTAACCACACTATTTATGTCCGAGCGGTAGTTGTAGCCCAGATAAAAGATGAGCTGCTGTTCTTTGTGATAGCGAGGAACAATTGAGCCGTAGTTTGAAATAACACTACAGACCGTGAGGTGGAAAACAGCGTCAGCGGATGAGTTAAAGTGGTGCGTGTGTGTGAGGGCACATGGCCTAGTGGTTAGGGCTTCGCACTCTCGATCGTGAGATCGTGGTTTCAATTCCTGGTCCGAGTGGTGTGTTGTGTTCTTGAGCAAACGACTTCATTTCACGTTGCTCTGCGATCACTTCGACACCTGACTTGTGGCAAATACACTAGAACATCCAGGAAATTTCGTTTTGATTGAGAGAGAGTGAGCTAATGTACGGCACAAACATTTGATCGCTATAAACAAATCATTTGTCCAAGTTGTTCAGCAAGAAATAGCAGAACCGTCTTTCTCAGACTACCATCATCATCATAATCACTATCACCACCATCATCATTATCACCATCACCATCACCACCACCACCACCACATCATCATCATCACACATATATATAAACATACATACATGCACATTATTAACTGGATACAATATGTTGTAGGAATGTACATAGAAACACGCACTTTATATTCCTTGACACACCATCTACATAAATCATACATTAAATTACACCTCATTACACACAATCACACACACACGCGCGCGCGCGCGCGTGCGCACGCAATCACACGCACACACACCAATATTTTGAAGTTGCCCTCTCACTTCTCTCGTTATTTCCCCTTTTATCTCTCTCTTACTCCTTTCTATTCGCCACTTATTCTATTTCTCATTTCCACTCCCTTTTCCCATTAATTCTATCACTTAGATTGTGCATCCGCTTTTAATTCTACTATCCGACTCTCCAACAGCCTTTTTTCACCAAGCCTGCAATGTACAAAGACGTAAATACTGTATCATTTCCATTTCTTTTTCTCTCTTCTCTCTTATTTCTCTTCTTCCTCCTCTTTAAAAAAGAGTATAACCCCCGAAAGTTATAACTCCTTTTGTTGCTTTCGTTGGCGTATTTACTTTCATTGTGGTTGTTTCCTTTCAAAATTCTAAGCATTTTCTATTACGTTTATCACTTATCCAACTTACTATACTATTTATTTGTTTTGCACCAGCTTACCATATGATCCCCGTTATATGTGTGTTGTGGGTGTGTTTATAATCCATACATATAAAAATACATACGTTCACGAATACATACATATACAGAGATAAAGCTAGGCTGTTTTATAAAGATTTCTGGTTGGTTGATTTGTTTCACATGAATGCGTCTTTCTATCAATCCACCATGTCTCCTTCCCCCTCTGTCTCTTTCTCAGTCTCTCTCTCTCTCTCTCTCTCTCTATATATATATATATATATATATATATATATATATATATATATATATATATATTATATATATATTAAGAAACTTACTTAGAATTTTATATACGTGCGTTCTGTCGTGTAATAACAATTAATAAATAAAACATGCATATATACATACATATATGTACGTACCTACATCTACATGTATATATACAAGCATGTATGGGTACAGGGGTGTCCTATACCCATATATGCATGTATGTATACATGTAGATGTAGGTACGTACATATATGTATGTATATATGCATATGTTTTATTTATTAATTTGGTATAATTATATATATACATATATATGTCACACACATGCACACACACACACACACAGATATTTATGTATATGTACATAGATAGGTGGAGAGATAGACAGACAGACAAACTGACAGATAGATAAATAGTTTTAATGACAGAGTTAAGTTACTTCGAACCTGTCTGATCGCTTGATTTGTTTACATTTGTTTATAGACGGGTGAAGAGGTATGTATATATATATATACATACACACACGACGGGCTTCTTTCAGTTTCCGTCGACCAAATCCACTAACAAGATCGGCCATAGTAGTAGATACTTGCCCAAGATGCCATGTAATGGAACTGAACCTGAAACATGTGGTTAGGAATCAAACTTCTTACCACAGCCACGGTTGTGCATGTGTGTGTGTGTGTGTGTGTGTGGTGTGTGTAGAAGGTGCATAGCTCAATTGTTCGAGCATCCGGTTCACAATCACGAAGTGTTAGTACGATTCACGCACCGGGTTTTGTGTCGTGTTCTTGAGCAGGACACTTTATTTCACGTTATTCCAGTTCACCCAGCTCTTGATGTGGAGATTGTGTGCTGGTTAGTATCATACGGGTTTTCACATGATTTTTCTTTGGGTTTAATTTAAGTTTTTTTTGAGAGAGTCCAAGCGGGTTCCAGACAAAGTAACATGACTTTTTGAGTTAAGAGAGTTCCTGGTGTTTGTAAATATGTTGGTATGTTGGTTGAACTGTCAGTGCATACACCCAAGTGTGTGCATCCATTCACATAAGAATCTCACATGGAGAACTTTGGGAATGTCTTACAGATCTTCACTGGCCACTAATAGATTGAATTTGGAGAATCTGCCTCAGTTTCTTCTGCTCTTTTTCTCTCTCCTCTCTTATTTCCCTTCTTCCTCCTCCATGTTGGTGCATAACTTAATGTGCCTATGATGATAGGTATACATGAACATTCATAGTCAGTGTACAGGAGCTGTAAGTTCCGCATTAATTCGCCAAAAGTGTTCTCTTTTTCCTGGACTTTTGATTGTACATTCAGATCTCCTGGGCAGCTGACCTCTACAACAGTGTATGACTTTTGTTCCCTGTCCCGCAGAACAATATCAAGTCTGTTATATTTGCACCAAATTGATGTTTTTATTGAGGGGTTTCACCAGTGTTCCTTGTTTTTAAACGTGTGAAAACCTGCTGGGTCTAACATGCTTTTGATGTATTCGTCAGAACAGTCCTTCCTGCGAATAGCATTGTAAATAGTTTTTGTAAATAGTCTTTGTAACTATATCATGCCCCAGGAGCAGGTAATATCTCATAGACATTTTGGGACAATTGCTGATGATGTGGGTGATATCTTCCATACTGGTATAGCAGAGCCATATTTTTTATCACAACGTGGAGGTTTGGTGGTATCTTTGTCCCTCTTGTTTATCAGATATTTAGTAGTTATCCCCTCTTCCTTGATAGTGAAGGCATATCTTTCTAAGTGGGATGTAATATATCTATCGCAGGTCCAAGAGAGACTCCTCTTCCTGTCAATGCTGTTATTGCCTTCCAGCTTACATGCATTGCTTTTTGTTAGTATGATGCCTACTTCTCCTCGAAGCTTCTGTTTAGGCAAGCTAGTCCAGCCCCCTTTGGGTCGCATGAAACAGTTGTATTCTCAGCATGCCTCACAGCAGTTCTTCTGCAACTCTGATGATGTTGTTGCTTTCACTTTTGAGTGTGCATGGAATATACTTCTTTCTTTCTTTTCTTTTCAGCAGGTGTTGTCTGAGTGATTACAATGCGACATTCAGATGTCTCTACCGCCATCACTTCGTCTCTCATAAATCTTGTCGGTGACACTGTTGATGTGGAAGTTGCCAGTGGTGTCTAGTACCTTTCTGGTTTTGATGACCAGGCTTTGTATCTCATCGAGCGTCCAGTTCAATATCCCAAATGTTGGTACTAGCACTGGTACTGCAAAAGCATCGTGAGATATGGTCTAGTTAAATGCAGATAGCTCTGAATTCCATATTTTCCGGGGTCTACAGAAGTACTCTTTTGTTATTCTGGTTTTAATCAAAGCAACAGTGTATGCAACATTTTCATCGATTCCGAGATACTTGTAGCTTTCATCATTAGAGATAGGGGAGATAGACAAGCCGTTGATGTACATGTTCTCTGCCTGGTCGACAATCTTCCCTCGGTTGACTGTCATGTATAAGCATTTATCTTGCCCAAATTCCAATTCTATATCTCGCGAGAATGCTGTAACTAGTTCTAATTGTCTCTTTGTGTTAGTCATATCACTAGAATATAACTTTAGGTCATCAACAAAAAATGTGTGGGTAACGTTAACTTTATTCTTTTCTGCATATCCCAGCATGTAGCCATAGCATTTTGTTAACAGGGCTGACAAGGGATTCACTGCCAATACAAAGAACATTGCAGATAAACTATCAGCCTGGAATATGCCTGTAGATAGCTTAATTTATTTGTAACTATAGGTGTTGCTTTAGTAGTTGTTGGTGATAACTATGTGGACTAGTTGCAGTCAGTCTCTCAATGGCATTCACTGTAGCAGCAGATACTTTGGCAGGTATAATGATTCTATTACCCATAAGTGGGGCACATAGTCGAACGCCTTCTTGTAGTCTATCCATATCGTTTGATGTTGCTTGATTTCCTCAAGGACAGCTTTGTTTAGGAGGAGCTGTTCAACACAACCCCAGACTCCCTTCTTTCCTCCTGCCTGTTCATCGCTTATCACTCCATTTATTTGGCAGTAGTCTTGGAGAAACATATTCAGGTAACCTGTGTACAGTTTAAACATGAACTGTATGTATGCGTTTGCGTGTATGTGTGTGTGCCCGCGCGTGTGCATGCATGTGTGTATGTACGTATGTATGTATGTATGTCATTATTCAGTTTTATTTCAAGACTAGCACTATGACCCGGCGTTGCCGGGTCATAGTGCTAGTGCATGCATATACAGCTGCGTGCGTGTGCACATACACGCGAGTACTGTCCAAATCTCCGACCAATTACATACAGCTAGCTGGCATTCAATTGGCGTATCAAGTTTCGGGCATTTTGATTGGGTTTGGGATAGAAAATAAACAAAAAAGTCACTTCTATTGATTTTTTAATGGCTTTGCGGGGTGACTGGGGAAATGTAAAGATGTGCATGACCACCCTTGGACGGTTTTGAATGACCATAGAAAGTGCTAGCCCTCTAACTGAAAAAACTGTGGATTTGTATAAAGGACACACGCCGTTTATAGAGATTACTTGCCATTAGAGAAAAAGCCAGTTACTAACCTAGATCCAAGGCTCCTTCATTGGAATTTCAACAATTTCTCAAGATTGATATTTAAGCAGTGTGTTAACATATCTCTGTGCCCCAATAACTACAGGTATAAACCTGAATTTGCAATCTGGATAGAGGAACTGCAGATTTCCCAATACTTCAGCGTAGGTATTCCTTTTCTCACTGAGTTTCAGCTTTATGTTAACATCCGCTAGGCAGCTAATTTCCACAACTGTACACAGTTTCTCTTTTCTATCCCAAATCATTATATCAGGTCTGTTATGCTTACATTTTATTGAGGTTTTCACTTGGACATTCCACCAGTACTCCTTTTTATTATGAGTAGCTATGGCTTCTACCATATTGTGGGTCCTTATTTCTTTGTCCTCGGGCTGTGTTGTGTTCTTGAGTAAGACACTTTATTTCACATTGCTCCAGTTCACTCAGCTGTAGAAATGGGTTGCAACGTCACTTGTGCCAAGCTGTATCAGCCTTTGCCTTTCCCTTGGATAACATTGGTGGTGTCGAGACAGGAGGCTGGTATGCTTGAGCGACTGCTGGTCTTCTATAAACAACTTTGCCTGGACTTGTGCCTTGTGGGGGGTGGGGGTAACATTCTAGATGCAATTCCATGGTTATTCATGATCGAAGGGGGCCTTCACTTTTATCAAAAATGGATTTTATTCTTCTTGCGAACATCAATTCTGCGGGAGACTTCTCTGAATTTGTACATGGATTGGGGCCGCTCTGTATATTCTTAAGAAATTTGTCAGTGCTTCGTCGTTACTCAGTTCATTCCTCGCTTTTCTTAACGCTCTCTTAAAGGTGTCCACAAATCTTTCTACCTGCCCGTTTGGCTTCAGGTGGTAGAGTGTGTGTGTGGGGGAAAAAATATGCTTTATCGCATGCCTTTTATAGAAGTTCTTGAATACATACCCAGAGAACTGCGTTCCGTTGTCTGAAACTAGCATGTCAAGGACACCGTATCGTGCAAACAATTCGTATAAGAACTTTATAGTTATTTTAGAGGTTGGTCTATTGCACCGGCCAACTTCCGGCCACTTGGTACAGCTATCTACTATGGTTAGGTAGTTAGCGCCGTTTACCGGTCCGGCATAATCAATGCGTAACCTAGACCATGAGTTTTCCGTCTCTGGTCACGATTGATATTTTACCGGCGGGGCTTTGGCTGAGAACGCGCAACCTCGTCACGTTCTGACCAAGTTTTCGATATCTCGATCCATAGACGGCCAGTAGACATAACTCCGCATCAGAGCCTTCATCTTTTCCATTCCTGGATGTCCGCCATGAGATTGTTGCAATACACCTTTTTGTAATGTAGTTGGAACCACCACTCTTCGGGCATGCGTCAGGATATCGTCGCAAATTTACGTTAGTTGGGACACATACACACGTTGGACGACAGTAGACTCCTCAGACAACTCCTTTATTCCCAACAATGTAAGGAGAAAGGAAACCATGGAAGACCTAGACTGAGATTCAAAGATACTGCAAAACCAAATATGAAATGAAATGAATTGATCATAATAAATAGCAAACTCAAGCGAAAAACCGAGTAACATGGAAAAAGTTTATCAAGTCATGCCAAAGCTATGAACAGTCTTAATCACGACGACTGACTGCAGAAATGGAGGAATGCATGTGAACATTTCAACAAAACGTGGTTCAGTTTAATGCATAGGAAAATACTTTTAGGCTGAGTTGTATAAATATGACAGGAAATCAAGAAGTGCTGACACTAGCGTCGATAATCGATTTGAGGCTCCTGGGTAATGCACGTAAAATATTATACTATCTTCAAATAATCTTAAAATTCATTGAAAGCGGAAGACTGTTTTCATTGATATATGATTTAGACAACTCATTGTTCCATACAAACATCATAGCTACACCTACTACTTGTTTTTATTGATATATGATTTAGACAACTCATTGTTCCATACAAACATCATAGCTACACCTACTACTTGTACAGAATTGTGTTTATGTAATGCGGTGTTCATTTTACACAGTGACAAGCACTTTGATAAATAGCATGACTGGCACCTTCTATGAATCAATGCTGAATGCAGAAGTTGTTTGTAAGTAGAAGTTCGATTGCCTGTGATGTCAACTGGTTCAGCTGTCTCACGGTAGAAGTTAACTATATTTGTGTGTTGGTGCTAAATAAAATGAAGAATACAAGCTGGAGAGACAACTTACATTTTGTTAATATGACCAAAAACCACAATGAGATACTGAAACGTAAACTTCTTTTTGCTTCTTAGTGACCACTAAGACAGCAATTGATACGCAGTAGCTTTACTCCTGTATAAATAGTCAAAAGCTGCTTCCATACATTACTAGTTTCTGATTACTGTAACTCCTCGAGTATAGTCCGCCCTTGAGTATAATACGCAGGGGATTTTTAGGGGGCTGTACCTCTGAAAAACCTAAACCTTGTGTATAATACGCACTCCTCAAGGAGGTCTATATAACGTCCTTGGTTTGTAAAACTGTATACGGTAACGTCTTTTATTATTATTGTATATATAACACTAGCAGTATCGCCCGGCGTTGCTCGGGTTCGTAAGGGAAATAACTATATAAACATTTTTAGAGATGTAAAGTATAATAGCCATCTCAATATGGCTAACCACAATGGGGGGGGGGTTACTGTAGCTTTTTACGTTCTGAGATTTAATAATAAATTTTTAGAGAGTTACTTCCCTTATATAATAGCAAAAAATGCATTAAAAATGGGAAAAAATGATGGTAAATTTTGTTTTTAATTGTAGACTCATCGTAGACGCGTGCTAATACCCAGAAGGGCTCGATATGAATCACGACTATAAGATACTCGCTTTTGGTTACACTGCACCGCAAAATATGGGAGTAGTTAGGAATCTAAATCGTAGGAGACAGACACACAACTTCACTTTAATATATAAAGATAATGCAAACGTGTTGCTTTTTGTGCATTTTTTTTTTCCAGATAATAAAGAAATAATAGCAATAACGTTTAATAAATGTTGCTAACTGCAAGTTATGGATGATTTAAGGTATTTTCATGTCCGACATCATAAAATGTGTCTGAATAAACATTGCCGGACAGCAAATAGAGACTTGGGTATTGCTTAGAAAATAATTTTCATTTTTAACCTCGTATATAGTACGCACTAGGGATTTTGACCATTAAATTTTGGGGAAAAAATGCGGATTATACTCGAGGATTTACGGTACTCAAAATTTCTGATTGAGTTAAAATAACACACGTGACTACTGAACTTGAACAGCCGTCTGTGTGAGATCACTATAGTATTCTAGTTTTTACATTAAAGTACACACAACCACTGTAGACACCAGTGTTACTTTACCATGTGTTAAATGTTAATTTAACATACACAAACGGATGGTACATTTTTAAATATTTGCTATGGGATAAACAAAAATACCTACAATGAGTAATCATGGAATGAAAGTTGTTGATTGAAAAATGATATCATACTGAGTGGAATGAGGTAAAAATATAATGCTGGAATTGTTCAACTACACCAAATAAGAATGCAAATTCTCCAAGTCACACACACACGCACGCACACACACATGTATATGTAGATGCAGATCCAATGCTATTGTACAGCACATCTGCCAAATGTCTTTTGCCATTGCCTAATGTCTTGTAACTAGAATTAGGTGGATAGTTTCTGGAGAAGCCTGTCTTATGTAGGTACGAACACACATACCTGCGTACGTACA
>NC_043007.1:70371647-70541647 GCF_006345805.1 Octopus sinensis | reverse complement strand
TACGCAGTGGGACTGAACCTGCAACCGTGTGGTTGGTTAGCAAGCTACTTACCACACAGCCACTCCTGGTTTCATATGGTTTCAATTTCAATTACTTTCACTATGTACATATATATATATATATATATATATAATACAATTGTTTGTATTCCACCTGCCTTCGTCTTTTGTCTATTTTCATAAAGCTTCCCGTTATATATATATATATATATATTAGTTTCATTTCTAGCAGTTTCACTATGTATTTATATACATGTTTGAATATGTGTGTGAGTGTATATCCATACATATTCAAACATGTATATAAATACATAGTGAAACTGCTAGAAATGAAACTAATATATATATATATATATATATATATATATATATATTATATATATATATGTGTGTGTGTACATAGTGAAAGTAATTGAAATTGAAACCATATAATAGTGAAAGTATTATATCTTACCACACAACCAAACCTGTCTACAATTTGGAATTGAAACGAAATTAAGCGTAAACACTAATTGTACAAATCTCAGCCTTAAGTACAGTGTTGTTGCTTCATGTAGAAATCTAGGTGAGCAGGGTCACAATCACCATTGTAATAACAAAGATGAACAATGGTTTAAATTTTTGGAGCCGTTTATTTTCTATTTGTATGTTACGTTGTGCAGGTGTACAGTGTGTATATACAAATGTATATTTACTTACTAGTGACAGCGTTCACCCAGTGTGGGTTGAACCGGCTTCTTCTCTGGCCCTGACGGCATCACGAACCATGGCGGCCCACACTCGATGGTCCCGTACGAGGTCACTGGAGATAGCGAGCCATTCGTGGTTCCATCTGCGCAGACCAACCACCTGTGGGCCTGAGAGTTCAGAGAGGTCCTCCTTTATCGTCATTCCCCAGGTCATCAGCTGCCCGCCCGTGCGTTTGCGCCAGTTGGGAAGTGGAGGTGAGAGGAAGACATCACGAATCAGCTCACCCTCTGGAAGCACCGAAGGGAGGGGCCGGAGATTCAGGCGATGACGAAGACCGACTGTAGGAAACCAATCAATGTGTCAGCAGTGGAGACAATCATTGTCGAACAACCCCAGCCTTCGCTGATCGACTACCCTCATAGGCCATGTTTCACAACCATAGAGGAGGATAGTACGAATGACGGCCTGGTAGATTCGCCCTTTGGTCACCTAGGAGATCTCTCTTCTGTCCCACAGGCACCGCTGGAGGCGCACGAATGCAGATCTGTATGGCAAGTGTTAGGTAGACTACAAAATAAGGAAAATACAAAAGTAAGACAAACCTAAATACAAAAATTATTTGAACAGGGTTTTACTAATATTTGACTTCTTGATGTACATCTTTCTTCTAACAAAGTTTGATTACAAAATATATTCAACATGTTTATTATGACTGACACACATGGGCGAAAAGTACCAAATGAGGAAAAGATGCTGGATATACTGAAACACTTTCACCCATGGATATACAATTATCTACACATCATTATATGTCTCAGGTTAATGTAATGGAAACAACTAGATATATTTAAATTATCTTACATGTTAGTTTGAAATCATTATCTGTACAAATCTTATATCTGATAGTTCCTCTGCTGTTGACATCTAATTTATTTCTTTTTCTACTTAAAATATCTACAACACCTGAAAATGCAGATTCTACTATCCATGTGGTAGGGAAAGAAATGATGCTTGTTTCTACATGTCAAAAAATATTTGGGTGTGATTCCTTTATCGATATGTAGGCAAAAACACCTTTTTCAACTCTTCTTCTCAGTTTCATATTCTCTTTCAAATTCAACAACATTTCAGCCAACTAAAAATTTTCATCTCTTGGCTCATAATTTTGTAGGTCTACAAACCAGAGTGGATAATCCATCTTTTATAAATCATTGTATCTTCTCTCAAAGTCTACATGAAGACCTTCAAGATGGGCAATGCATTCTTATGTAGGAACAGTGGTGTTAAAATTTTGAAACGATGCCTATTTTTTTATTTTTTTCAAACTGTTTTTTCCAAAATTTTAATTTCCCCATATACCCTTTAATCTTCTGAGAACAGGTGACCAAATCTGATTTTCTACCTTGCAGCTCCTGAGTTAAGCAGATTCACTGTTTTAAAAATATCACTCAAGTAGAATATTTTTGATTTAAACTCAGAAAGTCTTTCCAAAATTTTCTTAGTTGTATCAGCTTGCTTCTTGGATTTGTAATGAGTCATCTGACTCTTGAACATGAGAAAGCTGATTAATGGTTCCCACAAATTCACTAGTCTTTCAAGGCTTCAGGCCTTTTGGCAGCCATCTTACTTCTGTTAGAAGCAATAGAGTTTTAAAATCTTCATCTTCACAGAATTGCATAAAAAGTCTATTATTCACTGAGTTTGATTTGACAAAGTTAATTGCATGTATGACAGTGTTGAATGCTTGTTCCATGTCTCCTCCAATATTCTTAGCAACTAAATGCTGTCTGTGGATAATGCAATGTATATAAAAAATGTGAGGAGCAACCGATTTCATTCTAGAAACAAAGTCTTTCACTTTTCCAGTCATGGCTGCAGCTCCATCTGATGTAATGTTTTTCAAATTAGTCAATGGAATATTTTTATCATTAAAATACTGCATTACTTCATTGAATATATCTTCTCCATTAGTAGTTTCAGACAAACTTTTAATGAATAACATTTCTTCCCCTGTCTCATCTTCATAGATGAATCTGACATACACCAGAAGGATAGCTTGGTTATGGATTGTGCTATCATCAACCTGGATAGAAAAATTTGTCTCTTGGAGAATTTCCACAATCTTCTCCTCAACAAAATTAGACATTTCATCCTGTCTTCATGTAATTGTGTTATTTGAAAGTGAAATTGTACTCAGAGTAGATGCAGCATCTTTTTCCAGAACCTCATTTACACAAGCTATCATAGCAGGCTTGACAAGTTTCTCACCATAAATCTGAGGTACTGTAACCCTGGCAATAATTTCAGAGACCAAATAACTTGAGTGTCTTTGCCTTTTCAGTATTTATCTTCTTTACAAAGTCGGGTAGTTTGATTGGCTGTATTTTCTTTTTATTCTCAAAATATTCCCTACCTTTATCAACAGATGATGGATGCCTTAATTTCTGGTGCTGTTCCAGCTTAACTTTCTTCATGGAATGATTTGTCATGATTGCATCACATTCAAGACATAGGTTTTGAGTCTACAGATAGAAAACCAAACATGATAAAATCTTCTTTGTAGTTCCTCAGTTTTGCCGTTTTAGCAGATGGTTCAGACATTATTACAACTGATCTTTAAAAAAATAAAAATAATAAATACTTTATTTCTATAAATTAAAAGTATCAAATTTATTATTAAACAATATTGTGTAGTGATCTATTAAAAATATCAAATTTATTATGAAACTGTTGTGATTGTAAAATTTAAATTATGTAATTCTTGATTGTAATATATCATTGATTATATATTATACATTACTGATTCTTATGGAATAATTATTGAATTTTGTTTTCTTATTATTATTCTGTCTTCAAATAAATTATTATTAACTAACAGTGTCTTTATTATCGAACAATATTGTGTAGATCTGAAATGGCTTCAATTTTTTTATGGCTATGAATTCTCTGGGGACCACTGGTGGGCTCCAGGGACCACATTGGGAATCACTGCAGTAGACTACAAAATAAGAAAAATACAAAAATAAGGCAAACCTAAATATAAAAATTACTTGAACAAGGCTTTACTGATATTTGACATCCTAATATATAACTTTCTTGTAACAAAGCTTGATTACAAAAATTCAACATGTTTATTATGACTGTCACACACGGGCAAAAAGTACCGAATGAGGAAAAAATGTTGGATATACTGAAACTCTTTCACCCATGGATATACAATTATCTATTTATCATTATATGTCTCAGGTTAATGTAAGGAAAACAACTAGATACTGGGTTGTCCAGAAAGTTTGGGCCAATTTTTAAAGGAAAGAAAAAGGTCAATAAATACTTGCCATTACATTTTTAATCAACTAAATATGAACCATTTTGTTGCACAATTCATCTCCATCTTTCCTTTAACTAGAAAATACCCTCTTCCCAGAACTGAGGAGCTTTCATGGCAAAGAATTTATCAAGGTATCTTTTTATGTCATCTAAGGAATTAAAATTTTTACCATTAAGACTATTCTGCAGAGACCTGAATAAGTGGAAATCCAGTGGAGCAATATCTGGTGAATATGGAGGGTGGGGTAACACATCCCAGTCGAGCTGCAGCAATTTTTGTCTGGTTCCCAAAGCATCAAGTGCCGAACATGAACTTTCTTATTTTCCATTTTAAAGAGTTACAGAATTAACACAGGTTATAGGAACATAAATCTTCTTCCAAAAAAAGATAGCTTAAACTGTGTTCTAAATGGAGGTGTAATCAAATCCTATTTTATGGACTCAACCATGTTCTAAAATAAGTCGAAAGGTAAGCTACTATAAAATGGCACGAACTTTCCGGACAACCCAATATATTTAAATTACCTTACAAAAATTTTGTCATTCTAGAAGCAACAGAAAATTAGTCACACTGGTAAAGTCATGTTCACAATAACATGAAATGACCAAAGAAGGAAAACATTCAGGGATGACAGCAGGTTTTCTGAGAAATAGATAGACACAAAAGACCCCACCCATTTTTCTGAAAACAAAACAACCCCAATCCCAGACACAAACCGGAAGTGGCCCACTTTCAACAAGTTGTGAAAACTAATACTAAATAGTAATACAATAAGACTTATTGTTGGAAATAACATACAGGATGTTGAGGATAATGCAAAGCCGGATTTAGACTTTAGAGGTTCGGGGAGGACTTGACCGGATCGCCAGACTTCTCCATGCAGAAATTAAGATACTCTAAAAATCACCAAATTTGCATATCAAAGTCCGTTTATTATTGTATGTAACTGGTTTGTGATGGGTTATACATATAAAAATTGGTTTCAAATCTTGGAACAAGTTTAGAAAGTTCAGTGGGAGAGAGTAAGTTGATTACGTTAACCCCCAGTTCTCAACTGGTACTTATGTTTTATCAACCCCAAATGATGAAAGGCAAAGTTGACCTCAACGGAATTTGAACTCAGAATGTAAAGTTAGTAGGATGAGATACTGCTAAGCATTTTGCTCAGCATGCTAACGATTCTGCCAACTCGCCACCTTTATACATACAATGCTTTCAAGTTTTGATACAAGGCCAGCATTTTTGGTGGGGGAGGGATAGGTTGATTAGATCGATCCCAGAGCTTGATTGGTATTTATTTCAGCGATCCTGAAAAGATGAAAGGCAAAGTTGGCCTCGGCGGAATTCGAAGACAGAACGTAAAGAAGGACGTAATGCCACTAAGCATTTTGTCCGGCATGCCGATAATTCTGCCAGCTCATCATCTTTACATATACAAATATTAAATGTAAAAAACTGACTGGTTCTGCATAAACTCAAATATATAAATGTTAAAAATATTAATGTTAAATGTTATACATACACATTAAATACCAAAAAAAAAAACAGTTATACACACAAAGGTTAAATGCACCGATAAATTCAAACAAAAGTTTATCCAAATCCTGTGAGTTTTACCTGCTTGTAACTAGATGTATCACACAATATCTTTAGTTTTTGATGGCGGGGAGAGGGGTTTCTTTCTGCTTTTAGCATTGGAAAAAAACTGTAGTGGCTTCATGCAGGTATGGTGTGGATTTGATCCTCAATCAGCAAATTTCACTTAACAGTTCACCAGCACTTTTCTCAATGTAAAACAATAGTTTTTCTGTGAGTGACAGTAGTTACATTTACCAGATGCCTTTGCTAAGCAGAATAATGTCTTTGCCACTTGACCCTTCTAACCTCTTCTAGGCCATGAGAAGTTAGAATAGAGATAACAGGTACCACCAACGAAATCTATTATTCTCAACAATATGTCTCTCTTTCTGACTAGTTTTGCATGGTTATAAAAACTAGTATTTAGGAAGGTAAAATCAGTTAGTGAAAGCAACAGTTAGTGAACCAAGACGACTAGAGTCATGGCCACAAGCAGGTGGCTACTAAAGACAAACTGCCAGAGGGAGTAAGAAGGTTACAATCAGCAAACTATGAGACATAACGTTGTCTCTCGACTATAACTTTCACTAGCTCAATTTCTTTTCTCTTATGACATCTTGCTATCACTATCTATGGTTTACAACTACAATAAGAACGTGTACATACATACAGGCCAAAATTAACTTTTCAGTTATATCATACCTGCCTGTTGAGGCATGACATTATACAAATATTTCTTTACAACTTCGATCACTGTTCTTCTTTCATCTTGCAAATCTGCAACAACAACACTCATTACAATTGGTAACTGCCAACACCAACATATATAATAATACAAACCATTACACTGGCAACCAACACCTTAATGATAACCAGTACAATTGATGACCCTCGACTACAACGAATACCATTGCTGTTACAAATTTTTATTCACTTCCTCAAACCATTTCATATTTAGAACATGGCTTCCTCCCACTCTCTCTCTCTCTCTCTCTCTCTCCCTCTCTCCTTTCTCTATCCAGTAGGTTCAGAGCACTTAGTCTTTCATGGGTCACCGTGTTCTCAGATAACTTTTTATTGGTGCCAAATATGTAGTCCGATCAATTGGTAACGAAACTAAAGCACACAGAGTGAAGCCTCATGGCACAGATTAACCTTGAACTCTGCTGTGCATGCCCAATAAGTCTTAACGTTCCAGCTCCCTTCCGCTGTTTATAGCAGTGCTTGGAAGGAAGGTGTGCAGCGTGTGGTCATTGCATTGAGGCCTACACAAAGTTTTAATCATTTTCGACACAATCAAGGACATCTTGTGCAACTGAAACCAGTGTGCTGTTTTGGTCAGCTGAAAGCAGTTTAGGCACAAACTTGGCAAACACGTCCCACATCCAAATCTTCTATGATAATGGATTGAACCAATCTGCATATCCTCTGATAACTAACGGATGGTGATTTGACGATGCTTTTCTCAGTTCTGCTGGTTGTAGGTCTCCCAGGACGTTCGTCAATATCTACATTTTTTCGGCCATTTTGGAAACATCTGAACCACTTGTACACTTGTGTGCAGCTCATACACTCATCTCCATACACTTTCTGCAACTTTGCGTCGGCCTCTGAGCATGTATCGCCATGACAGCTTTCTTTGTCATGGTCAATGCGACGATCACACACTACACACCTTCCTTCCAAGCACTGCTGTAAACAGCATAAGTGAGTTAGTACGTTAAAACTAAGTGCACATACACAGCAGAGTTCAAGGTCGACCTTTGCCAAGCGGCCTCTCTCTGCATGCTTTAGCTTCGTTACTATGGCCACAGTCCGGATACTTATTGATCAGACCTAGTATATTCCATAACGAAGTATTTCTAGATATATTTGGAAGAGTTAATGTAGGTCTTAGTACAGGGTGTTCAGAAAGTCTGTCCGCAGGAAATTTTTTTCATCCTGCGCATGCGCAACTTGGCTATCACTGCGTGGACGGTCGGGTATCAGCCATTGTCCCTCAGTCATTGTGTACCTTCAGCGTGTCGACATGCTAACCATTGAAGAACGTATGTTTTTAGTTGAATGGGTGTTTCGAGCTGGAAACAAATACACAGATACTGCGAAACAAGTTCAGTGAAACTTTTCCAAATACCGTTGTTCCACATCGTTACACTGTGCGGGATTTGAAGAGAAAATTTAGAAAGTACAGGCTCAGTGGAAGACGCAGCAAGAAGCGGTAAACCTACTGTTCTTTCAGACGAAACACTCTCCAATATTTCTGATAAACTGTTGGCAAGCCTACCAAAGTCCTTACGCAAATTGTCACAGGAAACGGAAATCCGTCTAGGAAGTGCTCACACGATAATAAAAAAGAAATTAAATTTTATGCATTGAAAATGAAGTATGATACTTTCAACACCTCTTATAATATTTTTTTAAGTCTTGTAAAGTCTAATATATTCTTTTGTAGTCATATAGCATCTTATAAATATTTACTTTGCAATAGAATACTTACTGCGGAGAGACTTATTGAACACCTTGTAGCTTAAAAACTGCACTCGGTGCCGACTTTTCATCTAGCTCCTGCGGAAGGCTAATTTGGCCTGCGACCCAAAACTAAAAGAGACTAAATAGCATGATTATAATACGTCTATAATGACTATATGCCCCGGTGGTATTTGATCAGAGGTTAAGGATGACGAAAATTAATTCTTTAATGCAATCATTCTATTGTTCCATTCTCAAGTTGAATTCCAACTGTTGGCCAATTTGTTCCAAAGTTCTTATCTCGACGTAAAATTAACGAAGCGAATTTCATTTATCTCCCCCTTGATCTCTGACATCATCTGACAAACGCCAACCAATATAGCGTGAATCAGCCAAGCTTTACCTGTTAGAAATAGCAACCAGATGCTTTTAAATCAGATCGCAATGTTGTATGTTCAAGAACTAAATGAAGGTCAGATTTTCGACCCCAGGATCATCCTGATTCCAAAACGTTATAATATGTCTATGTAGAGCAAATGTAGACTGAGATTCTAGGGTCCCGGACGGACAGACAGAATTTCGCGTTTATTAATATAGATGCTGAATTTTTCCAAGCTCAAGTCATGTCTTTACAAAATAAATACTTACCTTTATGAATATCTTACAGAAACCGTGGGTGACGAGTGGTGAACTAGCGATACTTTCTCAGCTTCGCTTTTGATCTCAAGTTGACTCCATAAATTGACTCTGCCATTCTCTGATTACTGCACTACCTTGTTCTTCTTGTAAGGCACAAACATCGGATGTAAAAATTTACTAACTACATTGGAATTTCTCTCCTGAAGAAAGAACAACTTCCAATGAGACTCAGTTGAGATTCGCACTCTAGCGTTCGTTTTTGTTTCTTGGTCTGCCTCTTGTCGTTTGCCAGTCTATTTTGTCACAGATGTTTCGGGCACCAGAATTCTTGTCCGTTTCCAGATCGATCCCAAATATAATGAGACCGTGCCAGTCACAAAACCAAACATCCCTGAAACTTTCATCCGAATCCATCCAGCGGTTCTTGAGATATCTTGTTCGCGGACAAACAAACAAACACGACTGAAGAAGACTACCACCGCCTTCACGTAGGCGGAGATATTGTTTTTCAGTCGTGGTTGTTTGTTTGTTTGTCTGTCCGTTAACAAGATATCTCAAGAACCGCTGGGTGGATCCGGATGAAACTTTCAAGGACATTTGACCTCTTGACTGGCACGAACTACTTAAATTTTGGAATCAATCCGGTACCGAACTAGGATTCTGGATTATTTTTCCGACTTTTTTTTACTTTACATGTATATGTAAAGTTGCACATAGTTCTCTTGTACGCACACACACATACACACATATACTCACACATTTTCAGCGTTGAACATTACCATCCCATTTCCATTGTACGCACACGCGTGCGCCGACGCAAACATACCTCTCGTTTATGCACACATATATTCACACTTCAAACGCCGTTTATCGGCTTTTTCTCATCTTCCTTCGTTATTCATATATCAACTCTGCCCTTCTCATTCATACGATGCTCCCTTTGCCATTTATCTCCTCTACCTTCACCTCTCACTCTGGCTCTATTATATACTAGCAGTATCGCCCGGCGTTGCTCGGGTTTGTAAGGGAAATAACTATATAAGCATTTTTAGAGAGTTACTTCCTTTATAGATGCCAATTCGGGCTTTCTTAGCCATTTCTGTTTTGGTGTCTTCAAGCCATGAAGTCGTTGTTCTAAAAGAACGCTGGTCTCCTTGACAACGCATTACGACGTTGATTTCCTTAAACTCCCTTCCCCACAGCTTCACCAGGGAGAGAAGAAGGGGGAGAAGCAAACACAGGTGCAGGTGTTTGAGCGTGGACACCAACTCCGCCGCCATCGACACACGAAAAATTATGCATTAAAATGGAATAAAAAATGATGTTAAATTATTTTTAAAATCGTAGACTCATCGTAGACGCGCACTAATACTCAGACGGGCTCGATATGAATCACGACTATAAGATACCCGAATTTGGTTAAACTGCACCGCAAAATGTGGGAGGAGTTAGGAATCTAAATCGTAGGAGACAGACACTCACACAACTACAGTTTTATATATATAGATATATATATGTTAGTTAATTTTTTGGCTCAAAAAGCAAAAAGCAAAAAGCCATGTAGGGGGACATGGAGTTATGTACAGGGAGGGTGTTCATGCAAAGAGTTCAGGCCATTTGTGGTCAAGGGAGACTTTGAACCGAGCGGTCGTCGGCATCTTCACTATCTCGTCCGGCAGCTTATTCCACGGATCTGCAACCCGGACGGAGAAAGCCCCTCTCCTTCGATTGAGATGAAATCGTCGCAGATAGAGCTTTTCGGAGTGACCCCGCAGCCGACGCTCTGGAGCAGGAGTGAAGAACAGTTCTTTCGAGAGGTTACACTTTCCGCTTATGATGTTGTGAGCAAGAATGAGATCACCACGGCGTCGTCGTTTTTCTAGAGAATAAACATAAAATGGAACAAGAACGTAACAGGAGACAACAAAACATCCGGACAGTTAGACGATACAAAAAAGGACAGGAAAAAAAACAAGGACGGGTCATTCGGAGTTTTCTATCTTCGGTCGAGTTCCAGATTTTCTCAGCAGTTTCGACCGGTTACACTCGAGACTGCTCCAGTCTAGCAGGCCCCAAAAAAATCTAAGCTAAGAGCACCAGATTCATTGGGAGAAAGCAAGCGAATGTATACGAAAACAAGGACGAAAAAAATAGGAATAAATATTGCACGGATGACAGTTGAACCAAGAAAGAAAGGTCAGGCTTGGCGGAACACCGGTCACGTGGAAAGAGAGGAGAGAGGTAGGGGCAGATGGATAGAAGAATTAGGGAGGGACGAGAAAGAAAGAAAGAAAAGAAAAGGGACAGAGTGAGGTAAAAGATGAGGGAAGGTAAGAATGAAGGGAAGGCCAAGAAATGTGAGAGTGGGGGAAAAGAAAAGTGGAAAGAACGAAGTAAGTGTGAAGGGGCTGAAAGAAAGAAAAAGAGAGTTGTACAGAATTTATATACATACATGTGTGTGGGGGGCGTGTGTGAGTGGGGGTGTGAGTGTGTGTACTTACATATAAGAGACCAAAAGTGTACATACGCCGCTATATGTATATATAAAAAAGAAAACAAAAAATGGAAGAAGTCCGTAACAGGGGTGGACGATGATAGAGATGTGGCCCTCCTGATACAGGAACTCCTCTAGGAATTATCGAGGAACCTCACTGTCCAAGATTTCCCTGAAACCCCTGGAGCAAGTGCCCTCTCCAATTCCTTTTCTCTAACTCACAGGTCTAAACTTAGAAAGGTACCATACACTCTTGCCATTTTCGCAACTTTCACCCACCTTTCAGTAAACTCACTCGAGGACAGCACTTCCCTCTCCACTCTCAATTTCCTTTTCAAGTGAAACTTGTAAAAGTCAATGAGAGCTCTACAAAGAGGAATGTATCTGTACTCGTACCTTTCAGCTTTGTCCACCAAATAACCTCTTTCGCTACAGCCACCAGGCAAACGAAAACTGCCTTGTCTGCCCGATTGAAGGAGGGCGGCGGTGCAATCATCACTACAGAATTGACCGACAGACAGATCGGTCCCACACGTAACAGCAGCTGTTCGACATAAACCCACAAGTCAGCAATGCCCGGACACTGACTGAATGCATGTAGTACGATTTCGTCACTCTGTGAGCACCTCGGACAAGTCCGTGTGACAGCACATCCGTGCCAGTAGAATTTATCTCGAACCGGTAGCACCCCACCTCCGGTGACACTGCTAGGCCAAGGACATCTGGAAATTACCCACGATAGTTCCCGACCGGAAAGTCCTCCTGAACAGGGTCTCCCTGAGAACGTCGTTGCACTTCCCCGCCACTAATCCTCCATAAATTTCTAAAGCGGAACATCCGCCAATCCCATTGCCCGACTGGTAGGGGGTTGTGAGCACCTGACAACATTCTAGGTACCAGATACCCAGTCTCGGTTTTTTTTTCACCCAGGACTGTAGCTCCATCAGGGAGACGTGCTGCGGAAATACGAGCCTCACAAATGGAGCTCACCGTCCAGAAATCGTTGCATGTGGCGTAACCTAAGCGCGTGTCTGCTCATACCTAATCCGCCACTCAGAGGATGCTGGCAACAGACTGACCGCCTGACCATTGGAACACGTCCCTTCCACAAGAACTTAAATAAGAGAGGCTCCAACCTGGTCAAACAATAACCGGGACAAGGCACGACGGTCAGGCGGTAAATTGTGAGCCGCCTCTGCCCGATCTTTCAGAGACAGCTTTCTTTCAGCCCATTTCTGAGTGAGACTAGTCACCCTGTTCGCCACCTCATCCCAGTTCTTATCAACCTGGAGGTCGGGACCAAACCAGATCCCGAGCACTTTAACTGGTCTGTCGGTCCAGCGTCCGACGACGCCATCCGATGGCATCGTCCTGCCTCTCCAGGAGCCCAACCGCAAATCAACTGATTTGTCGGCGTTGATTTTAGTCCCTGCAACTGACTCATATTTCTTTAGGATGATGCTGACCGTCTCCACTTCGGAGGAGTCCGACACCATAACGGTGACATCGTTCTCGTGTGTTGACACTGCCCTTCCTTGTCCCAGTTTGAAAGGTATGCCTCTTAGCTGTTCCAACTTCCGCAACAGTGGTTCGAGTGTCAATACGTATAGAAGAGATGACAGCGGGCTGCCCTGACAGACCGAGCGTGCGATACCGAACGGCTCCGATTGGTAGCCGTTTACTTTGACCACTGAACAGGTGCCGCTGTACATTGCATTGATCCAGCCTCTGAAAACGGGTCCGAAACCGCCTGCTCTCAGGCGACCCTACCGAATGCTTTTGATTGGTCCAAATTGATCAGAGCATCCCGAAGCCAGCTGTGATCCCAGCCCTCTCTATAATGTATCGTATAAAGTGAAGGTTGTCGTGGATAGACCTGCTCGGGACTGCTCACGGTTGCGCTTCTCCGACCAGGCTACCGACGACAAGCACCAACCTTTTCGCTGACACCTTGGCCAAGATCTTAAACTCTTTGTTTAGCAGAGTTATGAGGCGAAAATTCTCCAGTACGTCCCTATTGTCGGCATCCATCCTCAGCAGTATCCCCACAACTCTGCTAACAACACTAGGAATTCTCCCGTTATGTTGCTAGTTGCAGTAGACGCCTGTCAAAAGGTCGCGAAACAAATCTGGCATGAATACATAGAA
Source organism: Octopus sinensis (assembly GCF_006345805.1). NCBI lineage: Eukaryota > Metazoa > Mollusca > Cephalopoda > Octopoda > Octopodidae > Octopus > Octopus sinensis. The sequence goes on along the minus strand of NC_043007.1, from coordinate 70,528,301 downwards.
TTCGCGGGGCAGGCCATCCAAAACTTGTGCAATCGCTCATCGTCTCCCAAATTTCAGTGGCTGTTATCGGCCTTTCACATAACCACGCGTCAGCTGCCGAGAGCTGCGGCAAGCCGTCCAGGTACGAACTAAAGTCCAGTACCGTCGTCGACACATCGCCCTTTCCAAATAGCCGCGCGAAGTGCTGCTGAAAAGCCGCACACATCTGCTCGGAGTCGCGCAGTACGCGCCCATCCCGTTCCGCCAAAGACCTGATCGTGGTTTTGCTTCCACGTCGCGTCTCCACCGTTCGAGCCCATCGGATAGCTTTAGTTCCTTCCTGTTTGAACGCTTTGAAGAAATGATCAAGGGTGATTCTCGCCAATAACACATCGGTCGCAATGCTCTTTTTAATCGCACTCGGGTTCTTGTGATAGTTGTTTCTTTTCGTGTACTTGTTTCTGTTTTGGTGCTTTTTGTAGTTGTGGTGGTGGTTGAATGAGTGTTCATTGCTTTTGTCCTTGGGATTTGGGTGGGTGTGTCGATGTTGTTAGTGTAGCTAATGGATTAGATGAATTTTCCTCATCATGTCTTTTCACTTTCAGCCTAGGACGACCTTTTTTGGAACTATTCTTTCGCTTTTCCCTAATACAAGTTCTTGGGGTAAGTTCCTTCCTCGTCGCATGATAAGACTTCTGAATTGCTCGTGTCGGGAGTATATGGTGTATCTATGTTGCCCGCCTGTAGGGATGGTCAGGCGTTGTAAGGGATGTTGCAGTTCCTACGGTTGTTGGTACCATTGACTTATTATATTGAATGTTATCGATAATACCAAGTGGAAATAAGGGATGCTGCTGTTCCTATACACGAGTCGTCACTGGCGAGGAACCTCACTTCCACAGAACCATATTGTCTCCCTCGTGTGAGGAAATAAATGGATCTTTACTTTTTGACCTACAGATTTAAAAAATAATTTTTTGTGACTAAACACTTTGTAACTCCGTATACTGGTAGAATGTGTCATATAAAACACTTTTTACTCTTAGCGTTTTTGAGAAAAGTTTATGTTTACAAAGTTAATTTGTGTTAAAGTTCTCGTATTTCTGTAATTTCAACCAATCAATGACGTGTATTCAGCTGAATATAATTACTGCTGTTGTTTGTCAACAAGAACTTCCGGCGATGTATATTTCGTTTGTCACTGTTATTTATTACAACCCTGACTCTAAAACCCTAACCCTAACCCTAAAACCTTAACCCTAACCTTATGCCCTTCAAGCATTTTTCTACTTGGAAGTGTGACGTATTGATGATTTTCCTCGTCTTTAGCGACACACATATATATATGATGGTCCTTCTGACCGTCCATCAAATTTGAAGGGATAGCAAGCTTGGTTTTCCTATCCCCTTTACTGAGGAGATTTTCTGCTTCAGCTTCACTCATACGCATGTTTTCCTTTCGGGGAGATTTTGCTCCTGCAAAGGAGTTGTTTTTATCGTTACTGTTAATTATATCGTTTCTGCTGCTGGTATTGTTCCTGTCGTTATTGGTGTTGGTCGCAGTCAAAGCGACGCTGTTGTCTGTGGTGATGTTCATATTGTTGACCTCAGTAGCCAAGCTATTTGCTAACGAGGGGAAATCATTTATATCGTAGCTCTCCCGTCAAAGTTGTTATTGTTGTTGTTGTTCGCAGTGGTAGTGGCAGAGGTGATGATGGCGGCGATGTCGGAGCTGTTGTTGTTGTTGCTTGTGATTGGGATGGTCATCCTGTTTTGCCTGCTTGCTTGTCTAGTAGTCACGCCAACAGGCGAAGAACTGTCATCCCTCTCTCATTTTTGTAGCATGACATTCCTCTGTCTCTCCCCCTCTCTCATCGACCACTGAAATTCCCGCGAAACTATTTGTTGCTGCCACTAAGCAAAATCTACAAAACTATCACAATTGGACTGGCAAAATATCTTGAAACATCTAACGATTGGATGCTAAAGTTCGTTGAAAACTATGATTGACGTAAGAAGCTTCATTCTGTTATGAAGGAGAGCAAAACATTTTCAAGCGAGTTAATGCATAATACTCAGGTCGAAAAGCATGAGGGAAGTGTGGTAACTGTAGTTGCAAAGAAGGTGAAACTAATAGCAAAGCAAAACGCGCTTAAACGATTGGCTGATAGGTGGGAACAAAAACCTCTACTTGGTAAATATGTGACCCGTAGCAAACAAGCTGATGTAGACCAGAAGCACATCCATCAGTGGCTACGGAGCTCAAGGCTAAAGGCAGAGAGTGAAGGCTTTAACATGGCTGCCCAAGATCAGAGCTTATTGACCCGGATCTATCAAGCCAATGTGATGAAAAACTCTGTAGACCCAAAGTGCCGATATTACAACGATGGGTTAGAAACAGTCGACCACCTAATCTCTGGATGTAAAGTTTTAGCACCTGTAGAGTACAAATCAAGACATGACAGAGTTGGCCAATATTTACGTTGGATAATGAGTTAGCATTATAAAATCAAAACTGCTGACAAATGGTACGAGCACCAGCCTGAAGCTGTAACAGAGAGAAAATGTAACTATTCTTTGGGACTTCCCAGTATGTACAGATCGGACCATCAAGGCAAATAAACCAGATATTGGTGTGAAAGACCAAAACAATAAAGTGTTTATTGATTGACATGAGCATACTCTGTGACCATAATATCTAGGCAAAATAATTTGATAACATCAGAAAATATAAAGATCTGCTAATCGAAATCGAAAAGATGTGGCGTCTCTAGTCGGTTACAATACCAGGAACTGAAAATTATGTAAGACTGATCCCTGGCTTACCATCCATGCAGGAAGTGCAAAGGATTGTCTTAACTAGTGCGTCGCACTTATTGAGAATAGCATTGTCGTTGTAAATTTTCTCCCCCCCCTCTTATTTTATTTGTTTACTTTTCTATATTTAAAATTTTTTTCCTCTTTTTCTCTGTCTTCCCCTCTTTCTCTATCACATGACTCTGTAAATGAACAATCTGGTCTGCTTGTTTTAATAGCCTACCAATGTATACAGTACGTTTCTCTGCCCTAGGTGCCAGGAAGACACTCGGGAAGAAATGGAAACAGAATTGAAAGAAGATGCTAATGAAAATAATGATGATGATGATGTTGATAATAATAATAATAATAATAATCCTTTCTACTATAAGCACGAGGCCTGAAATTTTCAGGGGAAGGGACTAGTCGATTACATTGACCCTGGTGCTCGACTGTTACTTATTTAATCGACCCCCGTGGAATTTGAACTCAAAATGTAAAGACAGACGAAATACCTATTTCTTTACTACCCATAAGGGGCTTAACACAGGGAGGACAAACAAGGACAGACAAACGGATTAAGTCGATTATATCGGCCCCAGTGCGTAACTGGTACTTAATTTATCGACCCCCGAACGTAGCGGCAGACGAAATACCGATTAGAATTTTGCCTGGCGTGCTAACGAATCTGCCGGCTCATTGCTTTTAATAAAAACTTCAGTTGCGCTATTAAATCATGTGTTTCAGGTCTTTTGGGATCTTTTCGGTTTGACCGGCAGTTTTTTAAAAATAATTTCCACGTAACTAAATCTTTTAAACTTCGTATACTGGTAGAATGTGTTTATTAAATATCTTTTTTCTCTTGGCTTTATTGAGAAAATTCTATAGTTTGTAAGATATTTGTTGTTTTTTTCTTCAATTTCTGCAATTTCAACCAATCAATGACGTCTATTGAGGTGAAAACATTCTGTGCCGTATGAATGTCCCTCGTTTAAGAAACATATTGGGTTTATTTACATTTGTGAAGAAAAAAAGATACCCTTCCCCCACCCCTAACTTTAACCCTAACCCTAAAACAGATTGAAATACAATAGATCGATACTAGTGTCATAATTATGGGTGACAATTTTATATGACACCGCTAGAAAAACTGCCGTTCAAACCGAAAGATCCGTCTTTTGTAAGTCACCGAATGCAGTTGTATTCATCTACGAGGATTTCAAAAGCATCAGCTTCTGCTAAACATCGAAACATTCAACATTTATTTCTAAGTTCGTACTGTTGTATTACTTGCCAAAGAGTCCATCAAATTTGCCCGTCTGTGTGGTGACACAGAAAAAAAAAAAGGTGTACAAACTTTGTATGAACTCCAGATATTTAACAGCTCCAACACAGCTTAAAGTCACTGAGTGAGCAATACAGGAAAAGAAGTCTACTGCTGGGTTTTTATTCTAATATATTTCAAGCTTTCATACCGGTGTATATTCCTTCAGTCTTTAAAATGAATACCTTTTTCCTAATAGATATACTAGATATAACCAGCACTTAAGCCTTAAGAAATGAGCCAATCACTAGGAAGTTAAAAGACTTTCTAGCGGTTTCTCAAAAACATTTCGCACAAAGATTGTTATCTGGCCAGCATGACTCAGTGTTGCAACTACACAAATTGATATGTACTTGGCAGTTTAAAGTTCTGTCGCAGTATAATTCTTAACATATTTTACCATCATCAGAATAAAATCCTTCGTAGATGGTTGATAACTTTTTTATTTCGGCTAAATTTTTTAAGGGGAACCACAAAAAATTAATAGAATTGTAGAACAAGTAATTCCTAAATAAATTCCATTATGCCTCGATCCTAATCTTAATGATATAAACTTGCATTATTATTTTTTTTTTTTTTCTTGAAGATGGAAATTTCATTTTTCTTTTTGTCAGGAAGATTTGGTTGCTCTTTCTAGCAACTCGAGCGACCAGGTACTAATCTTAAATTCCAGGCCGTTCTCAGTTAGAAACACTGCTACGACTATAGCAATATTTCAGTCAAAATACTTGTTTTCTTGTATTTATTTTTCCGAATTCTTGTCACAAGATTCCTTCAATGGAAGATTGAATTTCAGTACAAAATTTTGTCGATTTGGCTTTGTTCACGAGTTGTCGTTTTTCCCCCACCGCACCCTCCATCATTAAGTGAAAATACTTGTCACGTCGGCTGGACATCAAAGTACAAAGTGAGCAATAAACAGCACCCTTCGACGAGCTGGACTGAAAACACATTCTTAAATACTGCTCATCTGCTACTTCTTATATGTATGAATATATTGTATTGATTGATTATAGAGTTGTGTGCATGTGTATCTGAAAGAGAGAAAGTGCGAGGGAGACAGGCAGAGAAAGAGAGGGAGACGTTTAAACAACACTAGCTACTGTTTTGTCAGAGGTTTGAACAGGTCGAATTATGATCAAAGGGCAATAACCAATTGGTCTTTTCAGCTCACATAGTTCAACGTTATATTTCTTTTAAAGGACAGTGGAGTATGGGATCTTTTCACTCTGATCGACAGATTTTTTAATTAGTTTTTTTTTTAACTAAACACTTTGAAACTTCGGATACTGGTAGAACGTGTCACATAGAACAGGGTTTACTCTTAACGTTTTTAACAAAATTTTGTATTTTAGAAGTTATTTCGTGTTAAAGTTGTCGTAATTGGGTAATTTTAACCAATCAATGACGTGTATTCAGCTGAAGAAAATTACTGTTGCTATTTGCAAGCAACTTCCTAATCCACTCCCCTAACAAAACCCTTCTATAATAACCAGAGATGTTTTTATAGCAACATAGGTTTGAAACTAAATAACAACAAAATTATTACTGAGACAGACCAATGACGGAGCCTGTATGTGGTTGCATGACCTGCTAGAAAAAGTAGCCAAAATTTTTTAATATACAGAATAGAAAAACCTCTATCCTGTGATATACACGTAGAGTCCATTATGTCTGGGTAGAAAGACGGAATGGTCACGGTTAGGACGTCTTTGATCATATCTGTTCAATCAGATCCAACTCGGGACTAAACAACAAGTGATGAAGGGAACGAGGCGAGACGAAAGAGCCTTTACCTGGTCGCTCAAGTTGCTAGAAAGAGCAACCAAATCTTCCTGACAAAAATAAAAATAAAATTTCCGTCTTCAAGAAAATTTTTAAAAAATAATGCAAGTTCATATCATTTTATAAGGGAATCCCAATATCTGGAATATGGATAATTCCTATCTTTTATTCTTTCAACTTTTCTTTAACTTTAGCTGCTTCATCATTCAGTGAAGAATATTGTTTTAACCACAGGATAGCTCTGATTGTAATGGATCTGTGAGAAAAGGCGTTCCAGCCATGACCATTTTGTCTTATTCTTTTCTAGAAGTAATGAATTCCTAAGCGAACATTATAAAATAATATAAACTTGCATTATTGTCAAAAACGTTAAGAGTAAACACTGTTCTGTGTGACACATTCTACCAGTATCCGAAGTTTTAAAGTGTTTCGCTAAAAAAAATAATTAATTAAAAAAATTTGTCGGTCAGATTGAAAAGATCCGGAGTATGAGAAAGGAACTACTTCTGACAAGTTGAACCGATTCTAACTATTACATCCTGGTGGTGGTAGTGGTAGTAGTAGTGGTGACGGTGGTGGTAGTGGTGGTGGTTGTATTTAGTAGATCCTAAGTATAATTTGTATAAAAGAGAATAGCAGGATTAAGGCTGTAATTGATCACTAACTAGTTTGGTAGTATTTAAAAAATCAATTAGTTTATCGATGTTAATAGTACTGTAGAGAGAAATGACTATTAATATCTCTATTTTTTCCTAACGATATGTTTTAATATTTGAAATAATTCAGAAGTAATTATTCATGTTCTATTGTCAATATTAAATCACTTGTGCAGCTTCCTCTATTTACGTAATTGTTTAGGAATAGAAAAGAAACATATTTCCTGCTCATTTTTATTATCGCCATTTAATGACATGTAAGCCGCTCTTAATTTAAACCCTCCCAAGCATTTACAGACCAATCAGTCAGCCATGGTTGTTTATTTAATAACCACTAGGGCTGTGGGATTAAAGTATTTTCTTCTTTATAAATAGGAGCAACAGAAAACAAATTCAGCCTTATATGAAATCATAACGTGATTCAAACCTGAACAAACGAATGAGGATTACGCAGCTATTTTGAATCCTCTTCAAATCAGAGCATTACGAGTGTTAATGGCTGTCAGATATGACGCATCAGACATTTACAACCATTTTGTGATCTTGTACAGATGGGCATAGTTTCATTAGCTGTTATTTTCTCTTTACTAGACAAATATTTTTATAAAGACTATATAAACCTAAGAAAAAGGACGCGGGAACAATTTTAGGAAATAAGTTTCAAACTCTACAAAATCTGTTTCTAATATTTAAACATCCTAAGGCGACGAGCTGGCATAAACGTTAGCACGCCTGGCGAAAGGCTTAGCGTATTTCGTCTGTCTTTACGTTCTGAGTTCAAATTCCGCCAAGGTCAACATTGCCTTTCATCCTTTCGGGGTCGATAAATTTAGTACTCGTTGCGTACTGGTGTCGATCTAATCGACTGACCCCTCCCCCAAAATTTCGAGCCTTGTGCCTAGAGTAGAAAAGAATATTTAAAGGCGGCGAGCTGGCAGAATCATTAGCACACCGAGCTTAGCGGCATTTCGTCCTCCTTCATGTTCTAAGTTCAAATGCCAGTAAGGTCAACTTTACCTTTCATCCCTTTTGGGATCGATAAAATAATTACCAGTTGAACACTGGGATCAATGTATCCCTTATGCCATCCCCCGAAATTACTGGTCTTGTGCCAAAATGTGAAACTAATATTTAAACATCTTTAAAATAAGTACTGGAGTCACTGTAATTAATTCATCCCTTCCCCGAAATTGCTGGCTTTGTGCCAAAATTTGAAACTAATATTAAAAAATTCAGTATAATACTTATTATGGACCTCATTCTTCTTGGTTTCAACTCTAGGGATGTCTAGGGACGAAGAAGACTTATTTTGTTTGGAGTTTTTGTTGTATTAAACTTTTTATCAAGAAACCAAAAGAGAAAAATGTATTTTACCTTTTAAACAAGTTTAGAAGAAAGTAGATAGTAAGTTTGTGTTTTTTTTTTTTTTATTACAATTCCATTCACATCAAGTTAGTGAAGATTGACTTTAATAAAATAAGTGTTATGGTGAGAAACAATTGCCAAAACGATGCCCTGTAATCGTTGAAACACAAGTACAAGCATGTCTGCGTTTATTGCAAATTGCCGGCTGTCAGTTTTTAATCAAAGTATATCATAATGCATATGTACTGGAAGTAAAGGGTAAAGACCCCCTTCGGTCATGAATGACCATGGGATTGCACCTAGAAAGTTACCTTCCTAGATACAAGTCCGGGCAAGGTTGTTTATGGAAGACCAGCAGTCGCCCATGCATACCAGCCTCCCCTCTCCACGCCACCAGTGTTATCCAAGGGAAAGACAAAGGTCGATACAGCTTGGCACCAGTGACGTCGCAACTCATTTCTACAGCTGAGTGAACTGGAGCAACGTGAAATAAAGTGCCTTGCTCGAGAACACAACACGCAGCCCGGTCCGGGATTCGAGCTCACAACCTCACGATCGTAAGCTCGACGCTCTAACCACTGAGCCATGCGCCTTCACTGGAAGTAACCGTAAGAATTTCATAACAGTCTTCAGTGCTTTACTGGGTGTATTTTTCTGATACTTTCCAGTTCTGCAAATATCCAATCTATGCTGTACAGCTATCTTTCACATGTTTGTTGAACCAAACTTTTCAGTGTCAATGTGGTAATTATCGACGAGCGACGTTGGAAATCTTTACTGAGACTGCTAATCCCCTGCATTTCTTTGAGAAGCTTTCAGAGAATGAGTTTGGACAACTATTTCAAATTCAGTTAATTTCCAAGGAGGAGGAGGAGTTGTATATATAGTCAGAGAAGATCCCAAGAATAAATGAATCTCTAAAGTTCTCGTCTCAATATATACCTATTTCTTTACTACCCACAAGGGGCTACACACAGAGGGGACAAATAAGGACAGACAAACGAATTAAGTCGATTATATCGACCCCACTGCGTAACTGGTACTTATTTAATCGACCCCGAAAGGATGAAAGGCAAAGTTGACCTCGGCGGAATTTGAACTCAGAACGTAACTGCTAAGCATTTCGCTCGGCGTGCTAACGTTGCTGCCAGCTCGCCACCCTTCATCTCAATATATATTTCTTTACTACCCACAAGGGGCTAAACACAGAGGGGACAAACAAGGACAGACAAAGCGATTAAGTCGATTCCATCGACTCCAGTGCGTAACTGGTACTTAATTTATCGACCCCGAAAGGATGAAAGGTAAAGTCAACCTCGGCGGAATTTGAACTCAGAACGTAGCGGCAGACGAAATACGGCTACGCATTTCGCCCGGCGTGCTACCGTTTCTGGCAGCTCGCCGCCTTCATCTCAATATATACTAACAGCTACACAGAATTGTGACATAAATTCGATGTCTTCATTTGGTTATAGTTTTTGTGATTGCAACTGGAATATACAAAAGGTTGTATTTTTCTGTTTAACAAAGATTCGACCGAGGGTAACTATTGCTTTATCATAATCACAGTGATCTGACAAAGATAGAAGGGGGAATGAAGTTATTAAAGTTTTGTTGTTTCAGTAGAATTAAGGAATTCAGTGAAAATTTAAGAATGTAATTTTCCTGTGTGACTACTTTTTGCAGATATCTGATGAAAATGTTTTCCCATTATGATTGTATTTCACTGGGGAATTCTGAATTACTTTCTGGTTAAACTTAATAACTTTCAATGTGGTGCTCCAGCATGACCACAGTTCAATGACTGAAACTAGTAAAAGAGTAAAAAGATAGTTGTTAAACTTAATTAGTTTTTATATTTCCATGTTAAATCCAATTTTGTTATTTATCTGTTCTGGAAAAGTTGCAGAAAAATATTCTCGGGTTTAAAGTTTAATAATCGATTTTACCTAATCAGAAGACAAAATTTGGAAGCTGGCATTTTCTACATGATAGCTGTCTTTCATAAAATTAAAGCAAAATCATTATTGAGGAGGAATTTTTATTAAACAACTGAAAGTAGAGCATTACAATGGCTAAAGTTGTAAGAACTTCTGAAGTTTAATTAATAAGGTCGTGTGAAACAGTCAAACAGACATGTAAATAATTTTTTAAAAATTCTCAATGAAGTTTTTTGGTGAAAAATTGCACAAATCTCTCCTGATTAAGAGGTTTATCTGTCGAGGAAGGCATTATATAAATTTTTGTTTATTCCATGTCAGACCATGCCTTCCCCGACAGATAAGCCTGTCGTTGCCAGGCTATTCAGCTAGTATATATATATATATATATATATATATATATAGTTAATCCAAACAAGAAAACACAGAAAAAAACACAGCAACACGAGGACGTGGAACAATTAAAGTATTATTTATATATATATATATATATATAACTCCAAGAAAGTTAGAGGTTGTGAATCCAACCCACTAAGGGATAATATCTATCCAATATACTGCTGGTAGAATACCCAATTATTAATACACAAGTGTTTTTTATTGCATTGCAATTACATTACCTAGTGTACTAAATGGGTGAAGGTAAAGAGATATTTTACCTTTAACATATATAGCTATAAGAAAATGGAGAGGATCAATAGGTGGTTCATCAACTTTTAGACATTATATTATGTTAACTTATTTATTTATTTACTAAACTGATAATTACAATAATATACATACATATAAGATATAAAATATAGTAATATATAAGGATACCAGTAATTATTATAAGATAACAATAGGCGCAGGAGTGGCTGTGTGGTAAGTAGCTTGCTAACCAACCACATGGTTCCGGGTTCAGTCCCACTGCGTGGCATCTTGGGCAAGTGTCTTCTGCTATAGCCCCGGGCCGACCAATGCCTTGTGAGTGGATTTTGTAGATGGAAACTGAAAGAAGCCTGTCGTATATATGTATATATATATGTGTGTGTGTTTGTGTTTGTTCCCCTAGCATTGCTTGACAACCGATGCTGGTGTGTTTACGTCCCCGTCACTTAGCAGTTCGGCAAAAGGGACAGATAGAATAAGTACTGGGCTTACAAAGAATAAGTCCTGGGGTCGATTTGCTCGACTAAAGGCGGTGCTCCAGCATGGCCGCAGTCAAATCACAAGTAAAAGAGTAAAGAGTATGAATATAAATTGGGAAAATAACTTACAGCTATTTCAGCCAATAGATAAAAATTACTCAAGTGGAATGAAGTAATAGGTAGATGATAGATAATGAGGTACTTGGGTATATCTCTAGGCTTCGTCAGAGATTATAAAGTACATAATGTTAAGTTATAAATAAATATAAATATATAATATATAAAATACACACACATTTGAATACTTATATATATAGATATACATATATATATAGATATACATAAATACCTATATATATATACTGAAATATACATACATATTTTACATATATATTTACATCTATAAACATATACAATAATCAATTATTACTAATATTATTAATATTAGATGCATTCTGTTATTCACAATAGATGCAATATAGTATATAGACTATAGAATATAATATATAAACAGATATTTTTGCAAGTTATAAGGATAGTAATTTTACAATCAAAGTTTAGTAAATAAATAAATAAGTTAACATAATATAATGTCTAAAAGTTGATGAACCACCTATTGATCCCCTTCATTTTCTTATTGCTATATATGTATGTGTATATATATATATATATATATGTAAGTATGTTTGTATATATATATATATATATATGTATGTATGTATGTTGTATATATATATATATACATACCTATAGCATATGTACCTATAGAATAAGTACCAGGCTTAAGAAATAAGTCCTGGGGTCGATTTGTTTGACTAAAACCATTTAAGGCTGTGCTCCAGCATGGCTGCAATCAAATGACTGAAATAAGTAAAAGAATGGAATAAAAGAATATCTACATTTTTTAGTCTCTCTTTTATTGGTTTCAGTCAGAGTCAGAGGCTGTAGCCATGTTAGGGCACCTCCATTAACGTTAATGCTTATTTATTTTACACTCAGCTTCCTGCCCTTTCTCCAGAGTCAGTCTTGGTGAGGGAGCGAGTTGGACAGCTCTGCACCTTATTTGTGTTTCTCGCGGCGATGTTGGTTTATCTAATATCTTGTAAAAAAATTTGTCTAAATGTTCCTTGGACATACCCACAATCTACCTGTAGATTTCCGAGGCCTTTTGGTTCAGCATTGAAAAAGTGTGGGCCTTTGTCCCTAATCTGTTACAGTATTGGGTCCGTACTCTGGACAGAGATTGCAGGATCTTTGGTACAATGCAAAGGTATCCAGTCCAGTGACTGGTGCAGCTTTCAATCTACAAAGTTGGCTGCTAGAACTTTCAGAAAGCATATCTTTCACATCTTGTCTCTAGAGACTGAGACAATCCTGGTAAAGTGGCACTGGATTGCCTTGAGTTCTGTCGTTAATTTGATGCTTCATGGCAACCATGACTGGGAACAGTTATCCAGGTGACTGAGCATGAATGCTCTCCATAGGAACAACATGGTTTCCTTTTCCCCCATGTTCTTAATGATCCCAGAATCCAATCAGTCAATCACCTGTCCATTGTTGCCATCTTAGTAACATGTACAGAGAATGACCCAGCCAGCAAAACCATATTGGACCAATTTCAGTCCAATCTCATTTTGCAACACAGTGCAACATCGGGCTGACATACTCCCTGATGTTGGGCCGATGTGAGATTTTGGTCTCTTACATCAGGTTGACATCGGCCCAATGTCATATTCACGTCAAGGTGACATTGGTCTGATATGAAAATGAGGTTGGGCTGATGTATAGTTGTTCAACTTGAGAAGTTTCAATATTGGCCTGAACCGATTTTGCTAAATGCCTGATCTGGCTCTGAAATACATTCAAGGATGGGCTAATTGTTGTATGGTTAAACATTTATACCAGTTCAACATCGGCCACACTTTATGTTCTCCATTATGCCAGATCTCTGGTATGAATTGCTCTGATTCCAACCTCACCCACCCAGCATTTGAAAATAATAATGTAATACTGTTTCAGTTTATAGCCAATGAGGACCACCCACAGCTGAACAGAAACAATATTAAATTTATTTTGAAGATGTAAGTTTATGAGCATCAGTTTACATGGCATGTAGAAACCTACATAAAAAAATTAAAAACTCATCTTTCTTTGCAGGCATCATTTATTTTATAAACTATAACTGTGAAAAATGGCTATTTACAACACAACAAAAGTAAATCATAATATATAAAAGTTAATAAAAATGAAGACAAAATATACTGACCTATATACACTGTGAAACTAAGATATTTATTTAATTGGTGTTAAGGTCACTTATACACAGCTGTGGCTATTTGTGACAAAGTTCAATAATCATTCATATTTGCACATAAAGACCGGTAAATAAGGAGTAACGGTATTCATTTTAGGGTTCAATTTTATGACTTGAAATTTGGGAGATTTGTTAAAAATGAATATATCTAGAATGTGCAGAAATAAGAAAAACACATTAAATGCGAGGGATATCATCAATAAAATTGTATTTGAAACCATAGACAGGAGTATTACTTACTAACCTGGTGAATGAGTAATTTGAGTGGAGAACAAAACCATGTATGCAAAGCTAATCAGTCTATTGTTACCAGTGCTTCGCTAAAATGGGTTACCTTAAAAAACTGAGGTAACTCATAAATGGGTTATCTTAATTTTCGATTTGTGCAGACCCGAGATCTGTGGTAGATTCATTGTCAAGAGCAGACTTGTCCCAATTTTTTTTTCTCTCCTCTTTCGGCCACCATTTTTGTCACTGGCAGTCTGAAACCATTCTCAAGTTACCAACTCAACCTCTAGTTCTGTTGCATTTTGCATAATCTTGCGAACAGCTCCTGAAATTAATTAATCATGTTACTTAAAAGTAGTTCTTAATGTGAGAATAACAAATGCAATCACATCCATTTACTCATGTATTATTCACAAAGGCAAAAATCTACTAGCATAAATTACATAGATTTGACTAATTCTACAGTTGAAAACAGATACAAACTGAAAGCTTCACATTCATAAATGTTCACTACTGTTTTATGTCAGAACCTACCAAAGCTAGTACAACCACTCCACCCACCCACAGTCTGAATAAAAGAGTACCCAAAGTGGATATTAATATCATCATATGCCCAGCGCAGGGCCATTTTCAGTCCAATGACTGCAAATCAAAATTTAAAAATTCAGTCATTTTCAATACACTATGAGCAAAGAATATATGCTCAAATGTAAAGCAAAATCTAGAATAATAGCTTTTTTGTCAAACATCAAAAACAATTAACTGGGTTCCTGTAGGTTTTTAAAAAGAAAATTCAAGGTTTTTTAAGGGTATTTTCAAGCTAGAGTCAAGGACCATCACGACCACTCCACAAAAAATTCAAGGGTTTCCAAGCACATCCTTCTGATAAAACAAAACTATTTACACTACTTAGGTTCTCAAATGATACTGTTTAAATATCGCTTAATCTATTTCCTCAAGTTGTTGATTAATGTGTAGCAATGTTTCCACGCCAGTGTTGGCTGCATGTACAGGTAGCCAACACTAATGTGGAAACATTGCAAATATGAATTCAGACCACAAACATTTTTCTTCAGTAGTATGGGGAGTGGACTGAATACAAAACTTTAAGATAAAAATCCAGGGTTTTTGAGGATTTCTGTGAGTCTGGATAATTTTCAAGTGTTTTCCAGGCCTGGAATATTAGTTTTGAAATTCAAGGGTATTCAAGGAATTCAAGGATCTGTGGGAACCCTGATGAAGAAATTGGTAAGGCCTGCAGCACGATTTTCATTTTTAGGGTTATATGTGGACACAGGCCTATCTGCATGAGGATCTGCCAGCAGTTATTCTCACAGATATGACATTCAGTGCCTCAACATACTGGTTAATAACAACACTCTGAAAGCCAAACTAGCATATGTCCATTTTTCAAAGATAATTCTTACATTTTTTTCAACAAAACCATACAGACATGGATATTGAGAGAAGTGGCTTGGTGAGCTGGTTCTAAAGATATCCATATCTGTGTGGCTTTGCTGAGAGAGTCTCAAGAAATTTCAAGCTGTGGTAGTCTTATACTATTTTTTCTTTTTCCTTGGCTGTTTTGATTAATGATTTGGGTAAATCGTTAACAAAGATCTGAGCTCTTTCAAAAAGATATAATTAAAAAATTGCACATTTCACCTCCAGAATGCATAAACCCCATAACATTAATGTCAATACAACTGCTTTGTTAACTGGTTGAGTGCTGGAAGCAACGGTTGTGGTTTTAAAGAAAAGTGGATTATCAGCATGGAATCAGTATTGGCAAAAGGTCACAATTCTGCCGATATATGATTGGCTGTTGGCTGCACAACATATGTAATGGTAATAGCTCATACAGATCCACCAGGGATGATTCATTAAGTCACGCTAACTGTTGGACAACCTCACCTCTTATCTGTGATATCTAATAGTTCAGCTTAGAAAATGTAGTGATGCCAATGACTATATCAGCAGCACTTCATCCAGTAAGATGAACTTCCTTATCTGAGTGGTGTTATCACATCTGTGTAATCAGAGCACAGACATCGATTTTGGTATTGGTTCTGGTCAATATTGAATTGAGTTATTGGATATTGGCAAATACTGATAATACACACATCAGCTCATCCCTAAGAGATAGCTATTCAATTTTGGGAATTGGATATACAAAGGTTGATATTGTTGATACTTACTGTAAATCACTGATGAAAGTTTACCTTTTTTGCCATACCAGTTATATAGCTCACCTAATTTGCTGGTCAGGACGTGGTGTAGTGTCCTTGCTCTGTGTCACTAGTATTTTTACCCCTAAGCATAGCAAGGTAATTAACCTGAAAATGGATGGATTCTGTTATAAAGCTTTACACTCTACAGGTTAAATGACCAATAATACATTAACTATTTTATGAGAACAGCTACCTTTGACAGTATAGAAAATTTGTCAATCATTCCAAATATATTTAAATTATAAATTAGATGTAAGGGCTTTAACAATTTTGTTTTAATGACAGAGTGATAAATCTGCGTTGGCAAATTATAAGAACCCAGAAAGATATTCCATCATTAAATTACATTTGGTGCATTAAATTACACTTTCAGTACTATTTTGTGACAAACAGTGACAACATACAAATAGGATCAAGTTTTGCAAATTGTTTATGCACATGATGTCCGGTTGCCAGAGGATTTAAACCCATTGCCATTGGTTGACTTATCTTATTTTACCAGTAAAACAGAATTTGTAAACCACAGTATACAAGCACCATGTTACTTTCTGAGGTTCCTGCTGGGACCTTAATCAAATAATCTTTTCAACTAAATATCAGGTCGATGCTCTTAAATATTTTTAATTACTATACCTTCAAAACAAACTGAATCTGAGGTTATGAGTACCGAGATGAGCATACAATGATGGGTGTGAGTTTCTTTGGTGTGTGTGGAAACACATGTATGTGAAGAATGAAAGAAACAATTGTCACATGTTAGTAAACAGAATCAGTTAGAGAGGGACAGAGAGGTTATTAATGAGCCAGCAGGTAAAACCAGGAAAATGTAAAATGTGCAACTTACCATGTTGTTTTGAACCACACCATCACTTAACTCAGCTTCCAAAGTCTCAACATCTTGGCTCTCACAAGGGATATGAATTATGTTGGGGAGATTTCTTGTCTCCGAAATGGAGGATGAAGATGGGATATTTTGAATTAGCTGCAGTATAGATTGCAACATTTCCCCCTGCTGGGACTGTTCCTCTTGAATTTTCTCAATTGCGGTGAATAGCTGCTGATCCCGAACTGAAATAGAAAATAAAAGGTAGAGTAGGTGTTGGATCAAATCTGTCAGGGCATCCAACACCCAACACCAATACATGATTCGATCTTCAATGCAAAACGACCAACAAAAATCGGGACTTGGAATGTGAGCCTTTACCGTGAGTCTAGGTGCTGCGTTCAAACAGAGATGGGCTACACTAACCACTTTGCCATTGAGACCAGTGTACTGCAAGGGTGTATTCTATTCCCTCTCCTATTTCTTATGGCAATTGACTTCATCATGCGTGGGGTGATGTACCAACATGGATTTGGGGTTCTGTGGTGTGGGTCAGGGTGCCTGACTGACCCCGACTTCGCTGATGACATCGTGCTCCTTGGAATGACAAAGAATGTCATTCACACAATGACAGAGAGATTGGAATGGGAGGTGGCCAAGATTGGATTCCGCATAAGTGCAAACAAGATGAAGATCATGAGGATTGGATATGTTGATGGGAACAACAATGGTGTCCCAGGAAGTTCACCTATTTGGGCAACATCATGGCAAATGATAGAGATGCCGAATGCAATGTTGCCTGCTGGATTGAGAAGGCCTTAGCTGTTTACCTGGGCAGGTAGGGCGATCTCTATCAAGACTAAAGTGCACCTCATTGAGAGCATCGTCATACCATCAGCAATATACATAGTGGAAACATGGGAGACATTGGCAAAGATCATGCGAAAGCTCAATGTATTTCAGCTACAATGCCTCTGGTGGATACTGCAAATATCATACCACGACCACATCACCAACGACGAGATACATCACCAAACTGATACCTGTCCACTCCATGAAGTCACTGAGCACTGCTTGTGATTTGCAGGCCATGTCTTCCAATTACCATCATCACAGCATGCAAAAACTACCATTCTGTGGAAGCTATCACATGGCAAGAGAAAACAAGGGTGAGCAAAAGCAACTTGGTGCCGTACCTTCATTAATGATCTCAAAGCCATTGATATCTCATGGGATGGAGCTGAAATCGCCACAGCTGACTGACCATGTTGGAGAAGCTTTGCCATCCAAATGCATCGCACAGCACAGGAGGACCTAAGACTAAGACTAAGAAGAGTAGAGTTACGAAATACTTGCTGAGTATACCTCATGACATTTGTAGTTTACAGATATACTGAAAATAGTACACAATCAATAATAATCTCATTTCACGTTTGCTTTCTGGAATTGGAGAGATCACTAAACCAACAATCAATTATCTGTAGCCTTATATAAGGTCTAGTATAGCACTAATGTTTAATTGCTTTTCTAGTTTGCCGTAATTAGGGGTAAGGGTTTCATATTCCAGAAATAGGAATTATGATACCTATTTAACAGGGAAGTGGAACCTTGTTTCAGTGCCCCAAGGGCCTCTAGAATAGTAAAAAACACCAAAGTTAATATTACAGTATCATATTCCTCATGCTAATACAAGCAAAGTTTTTGTACCACTTCACCCAAAAGAGAAAACATTCAACATGGGGACACTGTGGCTATCTGAAGCTAAAACTTATGATATCCTCACACAAATATCAACAAACCATTTAGGATGAGTTATACAATTTATTGTTTTTAAGTAATCCTTTTGAAACAAGATGGGTTAAATTGATAAAATTCTTGAAAATGTGTTTTGTCTTTTGACTCTAGCCTCATTTACCTGCCAATTATTTCTTAAGCACTGTAATTATGTATCAGGGTGAAAGCATACATTTCAAACATAGCTCTCCATGGAATGCTTTCAAACACAGAATGTTTTTTTTTTCTGTTTATAAATAAATTTGAAACCACTTTCCGCATACCCTAAAATATACCAATGTTATAATATTGTCTTATCATGCAAAAACTGTTAAGATTTTCACGACAAGTTGGGAGGAGCTACACTTGCACTTCTTTCTTTCGGCGTATTGTGAATGTCAGTTGGTCTGTGGATATCTACTTGGCTCTGGAGAAGACAAATGGGACTGAGATGCTCTCCTTTTTGGAAATTGAATAATAGGAGGTGGCTTTAGAAGCGTCCGTTTTTGATACTCAGAATCATCATCCTCATCATCTGAGAAAACTGGTGGCCTGTACAAAATAAAATGAAAAATAAACAAGGAATTACATGTATTTCCCTTCACACAGTGAATAACATGGGTATATGTTTGTCAATACATAGTCATAGAACACATTGGAACTCATACTAATGTTTATAACTTTTCATACTTGTAGTGCTATCTATGGACATGTCTGACAGCCTACCTGCACTTTCATGTAAAATTAAAGGTGGGTGGTGAGTGGGGACTCAGAGTTTTACATGGGTGTCCTCAGGAACTGATATTCAGCCCCATTTTCAGTGCAAACATGGGGTGCTCCTAGCTGTCAGATATGTTGATAAACCCCAAGACATAAAAAAATAAACGGACATCTAAAAGGGATTCACTAGTTATACTAATTATTAAAGAACTGTCTGTTTGAAATCTGTAGACAGGCCATCTGTAGCTCTCCTAATTATATCCATTTCTGTAGGGTTTCATTGGGAAATCTGAAATATACTTTGAGCTGTGGTAGGTTTATATTGGTTTATTTTCTGTTTGTTTTTGGCTGCTGTGTTAGGTAAATGGATAAAAAAATGAACTCTGTGTCAATCTTCCTTTCAGAATCCAGGTTCAAACAATCACACTGCATAAAGCAATTAAAGGCTCACCTCAGAGAAAATTTAGGCGAGCAATAGGGATCAGATGCTATAACTCTCCTCAAAATTATCTATTTATTTTTCGTTGTTTTACAACACTTTCAACAGCCAGGGTTATATCGTGTCAGTGGTGGGTTTACAGATGGAGGAGAGTTCAGACAATCCAGCAAGAACCACTGAGTAGCGATGGGCATCCACCAGCCCTCCAAATGTCAACCAAGTTACTGCTGTGGTAACACAGCAGTCACTGGGTTAACATCTCTCCTCAGAAAGACAGCCCTGTTAAGAATTTTATTTACCTTCTCTTTTTCTTAGATCTGGAATTTGCTCCTTCATTTGAATCACTGGAAGCAGGTGTCTGCAACTCTGATTCTACTTTGGCCACTTTAAGCTTTCTTCTTACTTTATCATGTTTCTGAATATATAAAAAAAGAAAAGGGTTTTGAGAAAACAGAACAGAAAGTTATAAAATTCAAAATAAAGTGGTTTACAGAAATTAGGAGTGATTGTTGCAATAAAAAAAAAATCTGGAAATCAGGGCTTACAAAAAAAAATTTTAAGACTGAGGCCTTTCTGGAATTGGGTCTGGGATCTACATTTGTTTTGCCAGTATAAGGAAAAATCTGTCCTGATGCAAATGGGCATGGGTCAATGCACGTTCATTCCCAAGCATGTGAAAGAGGCACAGATGCAGGGACCAGGCGACCAGGATAAAAAATAGTTGCCCTGTACTGTTCATGATGAATCTACCTTGAAATAGGTGAAATTTCATGGAATTTACAAACAATTCCCATATTAAAGAAATTGGATGGGAAGTATTGACTATTATTGTAACTATTTTCACACAAACTAAAATGGAAATTCACTTCAAAACAGCAAACACAGTAAATAAACAAAGTTGAAATTGTCTCTGGTGCAGTGAAATTAGGTGACTTAGATGAATTACAGCATTAAAAAAATGATTTTCCATCTGAGTAATTATCAAAATAATAATTTTTTATCTTTAGTATTTTATCTGAAGTTATATTTGAGATGAGCTTTCATGGAAACAACACTTCGGCTCAAATATGAAGTTTTAATTCTCACCTTCTCTTGAAAAACAAATAAGAAAAACCGGCTGATTGATCATCCCCTGATTTCTGGGACAATAACTGAACATATTTGAACTTTCAAATTAAAGGAGGATCTGCCTCTTCCAAAACATGGCATGTCTGCCTGATTTTATGGGGTCTTATTTTTGAATTTACTTCATTTCATTTTTTATCTAATTATTTATCTATTTTTACTTATTAATTAATTCATTATTATTATTATTTATTATTTATTTTTTTGATAAAAATGAATTAATCATGGGAGAAAGATCTCCACACTTACTTATTGTTTGATTTGAATGGGAAAAAAACATGAATTAGAGCATCATAAAGTCTTTAGTCTAGCCCTTTACCCAATACAGAATTTTTGATACATAAAATAAATACAACTACAAAATCCTTGCAGTTTTGAAATATAACCACTCAAGTGTGGGTATGAATAGAAATAACTCTCTTTTAATGATGCTATTTATGTTTTCTGAGAATATTGATGGTACCAACGATATATTGTGGTAAGTTATTGATAATTCTTGGGCATCTTTGGCCAATTCATTAGGTGAAAGCTAGGTTTGGTTTTTCCAATAACTTGTCACTTCTCCCTCTTCTCACCTGACATCTCCCTAAAATCTCTGGAGGGAGGAGTGACTTCTCCCCCAATTTTCTCTGTCAAATGATCTTTGCACTGATGCATTATGATAACTGGAAGCAACTTTCCAATTAGCTAATATGTTAAAATTGCAAAAAAAAAAAAAAAAAAGCAACAAATAGGTGACACACCTTTTTCAACCAGATCTAAACCTGAAACTTCCTATAACATGATTGTTAGAAAATATTTTTGTACTTTCAGAATAGAATTTTTAATGTCAATTATGCATGGTATTATTACGTGTATAAACTGATTTGCACTGGTATTAAAACGGTTGCCTTGACATGCAATGCACTTCAACACACAATGCCCCCAGGCATGAGTAAGTGGGGTGTAGTGTCTTCTCCAAGGAAACAATTTGGTTGTTGCAGGTGGGATTCAAACCAACTCTACCAACTAGCCAGTGAGCTCCTAATAAACCTGTATAATCACAATGAGACATGCAGAAAAATGAGCTGGACAGGCAATATATTCCAACAAATAAAAGCATAAAATGATGATATCTTGAACTGGGAAGACAAGTTCAAAGAACAACCAGAAAAGTGTAAAGCAAAAATTGTCTCAATTCAGTTACCTTCCACTTGTCTATTTCATTCGAAAACCTCTTTTTCCTCAAGAACTCACATAGAATATATTTTCTTAAGTAATCCCTCAGTTACTTGCTTTACTGAATTAGCACCTATTCTGCAAGAATTTTTGACTGGACCTTGCAACCAAAGCAAAATAAGGCGTCTGATAACACCTGAACACATCAAATGAATATAATCAAGAGGGAATTGAGTAACCAAACCTAATGATGTTTTTTCTGAGAGGAGGGAGGCCTAAATGATGATTTCTATCTGACATCTAAGCAAACTGAACATCAAAGGATTTTTCATCTCTGGAATTTGACATTCTGCTGTTATATACACCTCTTTGAGTACACTTTTCACAACCATGATAGCCACTATGAACTATGACCTTTGAACTGTTTAACAAATGCCTGGGCTGGAGTATCATAAATAACACAAGATACCGAAAACTGGAAATGTTTGTCAGCCTCAGGAACATGCAAATAAATTCTCTTCAACCTCTCTTAATTCCAACACTAAATGATGTAAAAGAAACTGGCATCACCTGGCTTTTGATTTCCTAAATAAAAACCAATTATGAAAGATTCCCCCCACCCCAAAAGGGTTCCACAAGTCTTCCTAAAATAGGCCAAAATTGAGTATTTGAACTTTTAAACAGGGGTAGTCCATCAATATTAATTTGTATCATTAGCATGTTTATATCATCTACATGAGTTTGGTACAACTCCAAAAGAATTTGAGTGATGCTGCTAAACCAAAATGGTGGTATGACCATCCATTTATTTCAGGAATTTTATACTTCTTTTGTGTGCCAAGTAATGTTCTGGGGTCTTTAGGAATGAATGAATGGGTGGTATTTTCTTAAAATTAGTAACAGATCATGTTCAGCAGAATGTGAAACATTAAACTTTGTCACCCAGCTGGCTAGCTGACTACAGAGGTCTTAGCTGTACTTGTGGTTAACTCCTATAGATAGACTTACACGTAATATACAGTGACAGAAGGCATTGAGACTCTATGTTCAAACACTAATACATCTGCTATTTTCATCATCATCATCATTCTAATATCCATTTGCATGGGTCATATAGAATGTGTTGAAGCAGATGTTCTATGGCTAGATACCCTCTCTGTCCCCAACTCTCATGTTTCCAAAGTGTATGTGTGCATGTTTTTCTCTCTCTCTTCCATCTATTTTCTTTTCAAGAAAAAAAAAAACGTTTCTCCCAGCATTTACTATTTTCCTCTCATTCTGGTCCAACGACCCTCCATGTTTGTTTTCATTTGGTTTCCTTGTATGTCTCCACTGTCATTTTTTAATTCTCATCTTTGTCCCTCCATAAATCCTAAATTTTATTTTAGAATTTATGGGAGCAACCGTCTTTGAAGACTCATATTGTCGAATGCTCGAAATGAGGAGTAGATAGACAGCCGACAACTGATGACGGGTCCTTTCTCAGTGTTAACTTGCCCGGTTTTCCTTTTTTTTCCTTGTTGTTTACGTATTCCACTCGTTTTTCCCTCATTTGTTTATGCATTTCATGTTATTTGTACTGTTGGTGACGTCCTGTAGCTATATATGCATGTATATATATATATAGATATATATTATATTATATGAATGTGGCGCATTCATTTCCAAGTATATATATATATATCACCGTGACTGACCAGGCTATCAGATGTTGCTACACATCGCTGGTCACAATGCAAATCGCATTGTTTTAGCCTTCAAATGATGTCACCCCACTGGCGTTAGGAAGGGCATCCAGCCGTAGAAACACTGCCAGATCTGACTGGGCCTGATGAAGTCTTCCAGCTTCACAGACCCCAGTTGAACCGTCCAACCCATGCTAGCATGGAGAACGGACGCTAAATGATGATGATGATGATATATAGATGGATGGATAGATAGATACATAGATGGATAGATAGATAGATAGATAGATAGATATAGATAGATAGATAGATAGATTAAAGTACAAGTGAGGATGTATAAACCTAAGAGGGATAAAAATACCTTATAATATAGGCACACACGCATATTATTATTATAAAAAACAGTTTTAATGGTAACACTGTATTTTTCCTGTTTGATTATTTAATGTCATCGTTATGTTTTCAATATGATTTATATAAATTTCTTTGTACGTTCTTCTCTGATGCTATTCTGGCTTATGATAATTATCCAAATTATTTAATTAAATTAAATTTGATTAATTTTACTCTATAAAGCGATGAAGTGAAGCAATTGTAGGTCTTATCAATGTATTAATAAATTTTTATCAATCGTATATATATATATATATTATCTGATGGGATAATATATATATATATATATTATCTGATGGGATAATATATGTCCACCATATTCCCTTCCATATTGGCTACCTCTGATGAGCGCAGAGTTATAGAATTGGATTGTTACCTAACACTCCATTGTATTCTTTACGCAAAACCGATTGGCAAGACAATCCGTGATGGATACTTAATAAAATTCGGATAATATACTCATTCTACTGACAGTTAGTTATATGAGTGCATCTTCTCAGGGAGAAGGCTGACGTATGGTCAGGGAGACGGCTCACGCTTGTCAAACTATTTTTCCCAACCAGTCGCCATGACTGATCGCTAAATCCCAAAGTTTTTCTTTCTCTCTCTCTGTTTATTTCCTCACATTCCTTTCTGTTGCAGAGCGTAGGCTCGAAACGTAAAACTTTCTCGAACATCAAACTACACACACACACACATATACATATTGTGTACATGCCTTCATACATACATGTATACACCACACACGCACGCACTCACACCAGGTGTATTTCGCAGTCTCATACACCTAGGAATCGATTGTTTTGTCGTTCTTAGTAGTGACATCACATATTTTGTTAAAAATAAACATTGACCAAATCGCTACCCTGTTCACGCGTCCAGAGAAGTACTTTATCGTAACATATATTTTGTTATAATGCACCATAGTTGTGAATAGAATTACAGTTGATTTCTTAATGGGAAAGATCAATTAAAAAAAGTCAGAGGTTCAATAGCGAAAAAGGTTCTGTAGTAAAAAGTAGCGAACTAATTGAAGACAATAAATACAGTGGCGTTTACACATTCCACTTTATACATCTAAGACCCCATTTTTTAAGTCGGGAAGTCTGAAGATTATCAGGGAAAAGACCCTTAAACAGCCTTGGTATGTGACCCAGCTACCCTGAAGATAGGCGTTCTTTCTTTATTCAACTAAATAACGAGGAATAAGCCTTTCTCACTACATGTTGACGAAAATTCACCAAATTTGGTAAGGCTGCGTCTGAGTCATTCCAACGCTACTGTGTAATGGTGAGAATATACTGAAGAGAAGAGAAGAACGCATTGCCAAAATGATGACTGACATCTCCTCCTCCATCTACTCACACATACAGCTTCGTACAGAAACACACACATACGCGCACGCTAGCACATTCGCATACGCAGACACACGCATACATACATCAGCACACGCACACACATACACTCACATCTACATTCGTATAATACGTTTATATACACACACACACACACACACACACACACATATATATATATATATATATATATATATATATACACACACACTTGTATATTATATGCATCAATTATGTGCACTCCGTATTCAAAGTAACAGACATGGACGGATATACAAATAAAATATGACAATTAAATATTGATATAATGACATTTGAGTGCATATAAGAATCTGAAGAGACTATAGGCATACGCGCCATTCGCGCGTCGTCATGTACACACGTAGAATACACATAAAATATTCTCCGAAACTGAGTTTGATTTCTAACGTGTTAAATGATGTTCTTAGATCGATATTATACAAATATACGAGAGAGAAAATAGTGATTTCAGTGGAGAATTATTTTCTTGTTGCGGAAGAATAACTTCTTCTATGAGCATCATCTGATTTTACTTTCTCTCTCTCTCGCTCTCTCTATCCCTCCTTCATTTTCGAATTTTTTTTCTCTCTCTATCCCCCTCCCCATTTTCGAATTTTTTTTCTCTCTCTATCCCCCTCCCCATTTTCGAATTTTTTTTCTCATTTTCTCACTCTATCTCTATCATCCTCTTTTTACTCTCGCTTTCTATTCTTCTTTCTTTCTTTCTTAATCTCTCTGACCTCTACTCACACTTCCTTCTAGTCATATTCCTTCTTTCTCATTGTCTCTTCCTTTCTTGCGTTTCTCCCCTTCATTAACTTCCTCTAGCTCTTTCCCTTTCTTCCTCTATCGTTTTCATACTTTTATTTATCCTTACACCTTCCTTTCTTATTTTTTTTCTTCTCTCACTCTCCTCTTGACCTATCGCACTTTCTGTATTATTTTCTATTTTATTCTCTCTCTCACTCCCTCTCAGTTATCTTTGCTCTATCGTTTTCTATATTCCCCCTTTTTCTATCATTCTCTAGCTTTCTCTCCCTCTTTTCCTCTTTCAATAAATTTTACTAGATCATTTTCCTCCTCACCCTCTGTCTGTCTCCCTCACTACTTTTACTGCATCATTTTCCTCCTCTGTCTCACTCACTACTTTTACTGCATCGTTTTTTTCCTTCCCCCTTTTCTGTCTATTCTTTTCTAGCTTTCTCTTCGTCTCTTTCTCTCTCTATTGTTCTTTATCTCTTTTCCCTCCCTCATTACTCTAACTATCGTTCTTTTTCTTCGCATCTTTCTATTATTCTTTATCTCTCTTTCCCTTCCTCATTACTCTTACTGTATCGTTCTTTTCCTCCCCATCTTTCTATTATTTTTTATCTCTCTTTCCCTCTCTCATTACTCTTACTGTATCGTTCTTTTCCTCCCCATCTTTCTATTATTTTTTATCTCTCTTTCCCTCTCTCATTACTCTTACTGTATCGTTCTTTTCCTCCCCATCTTTCTATTATTTTTTATCTCTCTTTCCCTCTCTCATTACTCTTACTGTATCGTTCTTTTCCTCTGCATCTTTCTATTATTCTTTATCCTCTCCCTCTCTTTCACTTCCACTTGCGGTATCGTTCACCTCCTCCTCCCTCGTTTTCTCTCTCTCTATCCATCTTTACTTCTTACATTCTCTTTTTCTCTCTCCCCTTCACCCTCTGTCTATCTCTCACCTCCCCCGTCTCTTCACTCGTGTGTCGTCGTTGCTGGTGGTGTTATTGTAAAGCGGTGCCGGTTGTTGTTGTTAATTTAGCTCTCGGCCTCCGTCTCTTCCCCAGCTGTTAAACAACCAGACTTGCAGAGAAGCTTCAAACTCTTCAACGCTATCAAAATGGTAAAGAAAACCATATTTTTTTTTTCATCGTTTTATTTCTCCTCTCTTTCATTTCCTTTCAATCCACTAAAAAAATGTTAAAATATTTCAATTTCTGTTTTATTTAAAACTAATTAATGACATTCCATTATTTAATGGTTGGTTCTTTTCTCATCACACACAACCAGAGATATATAACATACTTACATATTTAGTCCTCCTTCCTGCTTGATTTCTTTATTTGGACAACTCTTTTATCTTCCACACAATTATTATTATTACTATTATTATTTATTACTGATGATGCCCACCACTAAAGACAGACTTGCAAACTGAAAGTGACGCATTTGATTTTAGATCCATTGACTAAAATATTGTCTTATCTTAAACCTTTAATTCATTCGTTCTGGATAAATTTCTGTCTCTGATATATTTCACTTGACCGTTTTTTTTTTACTTCTCTAAGTGTTGCGCGCGCACACACAAAACACTTACCCTCACATACACACACGTCTATGTGTGCAGCTTTTAAAACTGAATATATCTGGATGCATTAAGCGTTTGTATAAATGTGTATATATATATATATATATACGCATGTGTATGTTTGAGTATATAATATATATACGCATATATATGTTTGAGTTTATAATATATATATATATACATATGTGCGTGTGTGTGTTAGACCATTTGAAACCGGATTTTATTTTCAATTCAAGTTGAACAACTTTTTTAAAGACAGTGTATGTACCATTAAAATTGACCAAGACGAAGAAGAAAACAGTTGAATATCTCTTTCGTATCAAAACATTGTGTTTGCTGTCAATAATTTTAATTTAAAAGTAGTTTACGTTCAACAACAAAAGGAAAAAAAATTACAAAATGACACAAAAGAAGCCAGAACAACAGATTTAATGATAATATAGTCGAGGTCAGTGGAGATTTTAGAGCAGCGGGGGATATTAATCGATTTAGTTTATAATCTCTTTAGCCTCAACACTCATTATTATTATTATTATTATTATTATTATTATTAAAAAATAGAAAGGATTATTATTATTATCTTGCCATGAATCCAACTAATAAATAAATAAATTACTTAAAATATATTTATGTCTGTCTGTGACTGTATAAAGGAGTGCACATTTCTGGCAATGATCATCATATCCTAACTATTTCATGCCTCACCTTGATTCTTCTCCCAAGGGCGTTGAGATCTTCATTTTATTACTTCACTTTACTGAAGAATTTGTATTGACGAATCCAAATCAATTTCTTAAAAAAAAAACCCCAAAAAAGACCCCCCCCATCTTTATCAATCTCTATTCCACTTCGTTCACATTTACACGTTAGCACACAGACACACATACACGCGTGTCTGTGCGTGTAATTTTATAAGCTTTCTTCTGATTCTGGTTGTTTAAACATCTAAAAACACTCAAAGAATTTATATTCTGTCGTTTTTTTAATAATAAATACTGTTTGGGTCTTTTGAACGTATTCTAATGATTTAGTTTTAATTTCATACGCAGTTGAAATCCAGTCATTATTGTTATTTGTGAATTAGTCACATTCTACTGTTGCTACGTTACTATATATATGTGCATACATACATACATACATACATACATACATACATATATAGATACTGTTATCAGTTTGTCGATAAAGATAAAATACAAAAGCTTGTTTCATGTTTAAGACAACCAACTCCCTTCTTTCCCACCACCTGGCCCTACTCAATTACATGTCTCTCTCTCTCTCTCACACATTTAGACATTGACATACTTGCACACGTGCTTGGTTCTTCACACTTCTATCACTGCATATCTCAAGACTTGATGAGTTCCTCGCAACAACTATTACTAATACATATTGGCGAGATTAGAGGTTAGAGACGTGTGGAATGGTTGCTGGAATATATCTTAAGAATATGTTAATATTTACTCGTTTAATTCGTTTACTGTGTATACAATAATATAAATAAATAAATATATATCATGAGAGTCAGGACAAAGAAATGACTATCCTTCTCTCATTTATGTAATAAAGGAGTGCTGTACCTCCTCCTGCTTAACATGCTGTTCAGGTTACTTCTAAAATAGATACAGCAGGGTTACCAGTCGTTAGAAGCATCAGAGTAACATAATTTAGTTTCGGCCAAACTATGTAGGGATGAATCGTTTTCCTCTCCATCTTTCTGCCATCACTGTAATGCATTTTAGCTACACAAGCAGATTGAATAAGCTTGTTCAAAAAATGGGATTTATATTCCGTCAAAATAAAAACCATTTGAGTAATTTAAATATTTAGAAAATGTGTTTCCGTCAGTCCCGATGCTGTACCTCTTTTGCAGTTTGTTTTCTGGCGCCATGCAAATAAATATTATTTATTTTTTTTTAATGTAAGATATCATTTAGATAATGTGGTGAATATTTTCTGCAGTCGTTTTTTGGTGTCAGGTTTAATAGGGTTTTATAAATCAGCCATACAATTGAAAGACTGGAATGTAAATTTAGTGAAGACTAAGGTTTCAGTAAATAGGAAAGAAGACAGGACTTTGGTGTAATCAGGAAAATGGCCATGTGCAATCTGCAGAAAAGGTGTAGGCATAAACTCTATATGTTGTACTCAGTGTAAGTTTGGACACGAGGGATGTAGTGGAATCATAGGCAGAGTTAGAATATAAGCTTCATGTGTGATAGGTGCACTGGAGGAGGTTCCTTTAAATGCTTGGAATGGCTCACTAGAAGTAGCCAAAAACTTCTATCTTGGAGACATAATTTGCAGGGGGAGGTGGTTACTCAGAAAGTATAGTCACCAAAGGTCTTCTTCCTCAGATTGTATGACACTTGTGTTAGGACTGCGATTCTGCATGGCAGTGAAATATGAGTCAAAGACCAGAAATGAATGAAGCCAGCATGTTCCAATGGCAGAGTATTAGCATGCATGAACACCTAAGTACAAATGAGGGCCTACGAGAAATCAGGTGTAGTGTACTAGATAGAAGACTATACTAATACAGGTATGTGATGTTTATGGAGGATGATTGCTATGTAAGGAGGTGGGTTTTTCCATGTTAGTGGAACCTTTGGAAGAGGGAAACCAAGAAGGCTTGGTATAAGTTGTGAAGGCTGATCTGAACATGCAGTATCTCAAGGAGATGAAACATGAGTGTACTGTCTGTTGACGTGGTGTTACAGAAGACCTGTCCATTCCTGGTTAAATGCTCATTAACACAAGTTATGATTAAGAGGCTGTAAAATATATTCACACACTGCTTTTCACCAAACCTTGCCACCCCATCAATTGACATTTCTCTCTACCTCTGTGACTCCCATCTCTTCATTACTCACAGCACATTCTCTCTTGGGTTACCTCTTACTTTTAATCTACTAAGCTGCCCTTATACCTCTGGGATGCCCTCTAACCTTTCTTTCTCTTGCTTCACCCAACCACTATTTCTCCATAACCCTCTCTTAACTCCTCATCATCTGCTCTTCCTTTCACTCACCTCCTTTTCTTTCATTGCTTCTCTGCCTCCTCAAAATCCCTTCTTACCTTCCCCCTCCCTCTGACCTACCCCTCATACCCATCTTTCTTTGAATGATTCTGTCTGGATCCCTCTCCACCCTAGTTTATTGCTCTCTTCCTGTACTCTTTCCATTACACCTTTCCGTATTCACCCCATTTAGTAGTGGACAGCTCTAGACACACCTCTTTACACTATCCACTCTATCACCCTTTTTTTTTTTCAATAATCCCTGTCACTAATCCCCTTCCCTTCAGCTCTGATCCCTACTATAGTCACTCCCCTCCATCTCTTTCTCTCATTCTTCTGCCTAGAGTCATCACTCGCTTCCTTTTCTGTTCTACCTCAGTTATAGGGGTCACTAGCCTTGTAAGTTTCAAGGCTGTCCTAACTCGTGCTGGTGCCATGCACAAAGTACCCAGTAAACTTTGGTTGGCATTAAGAAGGGCATCCAAGCTGTAGAAACCATAC
Source organism: Octopus sinensis (assembly GCF_006345805.1). Classification (NCBI taxonomy): domain Eukaryota; kingdom Metazoa; phylum Mollusca; class Cephalopoda; order Octopoda; family Octopodidae; genus Octopus; species Octopus sinensis. Next base: position 70,497,206 of record NC_043007.1, on the reverse strand, counting down.
CAAAGCAGGACATTGGAGCCTAGTGCAGTTCTATGACCATCGAATCATACAAGAAACAGTTGATTTTAAACCTGTTATAATTACAATTTACAAATCTTATTTTCTTTTGGATTATCAAAATTTACTTCAATTTGTAATTAAAATAACTACTTCTCTTAAATATCTGTGGGCCTGTGTGTGTAATGAATATCTGTATATATATATATATATATATATATATATATATAAATCATCATCATCGTTTAATGTCCGTTTTCCATGCTAGCATGGGTATATATATATATATATATATATATATATATAATATGCATGTGTGAAGGCGTGTAGCTCAGTGGTTAGAGCGTTGAACTTATGACCGTGAGGTTATGAGTTCAAATCCCGGACTGGGCTGCATATTGTGTTCTTGAGCAAGATACTTTATTTCATGTTGCTCCAATTTACTCAGCTGTAGAAATGAGTTGCGACGTCACTGGTGCCAAGCTGTATTGGCATTTGCCTTTCTCTTGGATAACATTGGTGGTGTGGAGAAGCGAGGCTGGTATGCATGGGCAACTGCTGGTCTTCCATAAACGACCTTGCCCAGACTTGTGCCTTCGAGTGTAACTTTCTAGGTGCAATCCCATGGTCATTCGTGACCAAAGATGGCCTCTGATATGCATGTGGGGTCTGTGTAGGCAAAGCAGACATTACCGAGCCAGACTAACTATATTGGTGTGTATGTATGTGTATATGTGTGAACATGTGTATGTATATGTGATTGTATAAATACAAATGTATAAAAACTAAATGTGAAATCTATCTTGTATATCTAAGTTTATGAAACACAGGTTTAGCGAATAACCCATCCAACTCCTGTCTATAGAACTGTATATGTGTGTGTGTTTGTAAGTAAATATTTTCTGTTGAAATATTTTTACATTATTGTATCATAAAAATAAGGCCTGTTGACAATTTACACAATGTATAAATCCTGCTTAACCTAAGTGTATACCACCAGAACCTGTTTGGTATGTATTGAAAGCCTTTGTCAGTCAGAATCAACTGCGTATCTCAAAGTGGAAAGTTCTTGTGCAGGGCATGCGTCCCTAGAAGAACAAATAATATCCGTCTAGGGACCTATTCTATGTCACTGATGTTGTCCAAGAGAATGGTAATGAGCAATACACTTTGGCATCAGTGTTGTTGTTGAACTCAGAACAGAAGGGACAGAAAGAGATATTTTGAGGTATTTTCTTCAATTCTGTTATGATTCTGCCAAATCCACTGCTCTTGACTAGTATTTTATTCTCTTGACCCTGGGTTGATGAGAGGCGAAGTTGACCACGGCACAATTTGAACTCAGAATACTACAAGGCTGTAATGATTCTGTGAAACTATAGAAATAATATTTCGTTTTGGGATTTGGTTTGCAAGATTCTTTATACGAGTTCGTGTGTTGAAGCATATTCTGTTGTCTGGAGAGAGTCAATCTCTTTTAGTGCCTTGCAACCTTTTCAATAGTCTTGAGAGTCAAAACTATTGAAAAGGTTGCAAGACGCAAAAAAACGAAAATTTTAGAAAATAAAAATAAGAAATAAGTGGAAATTTTACCGGTGAGTGTGTTACATTATAGTGCACTAAAAGAGAATGACTCTCCCCAGACACAACAAAATATAGAAATAATACATTTCTAAATCTCTGAGAGATTTATGCAGTAGCAGCATGATAAAGTGGTAGTATGTTGTCAACTTAATGTGACAACCCATGAAAGGGAAGAATGCTACTGCTATTTAACCCTAGGAAACGCTGTTTCCTGGAGGGCTTGACACATTTCTTGTGTCCTTTTGTTTTCAAAGTGGAGACAAGCACCTCCATCCAGCAAAGCCAGCACCCAGAGACTAGTTTCAGAGTCATTGCTCATCATCAGTCTGGAGTAGTATATATATGTGCATATATGATTACAGAACCATATATGGTCACAAAACGTAAACAACATGAAATCCCAATTACAAAAAAAAATATGAAATACAAAGACAAACTTTTGTTTTGCAAACGAGAGAAACAAATGGAAAACAAGACAAATAACATAAAGAACGACCATTCATCAGTTGTTGGCTGTTTATTTACTTCACATTTTGAGCAATTCACGACAATATGTGCCTTCGAGAAAACAGTTGCTCCTGCAAACCAAAATAAAAGTTTTGCAGAGGGTCAAAGTTGGTAACAAAAACAGGTCAGTGAAACAAACAATGAGGGCTGCTAAGCCAGACAGGGTAAGGTGGTGAATGCTGAGGAACATTCTTTGACCAGAGAAAAGATAGGAGAGGAGACAGACAAGGATATGTCTGGTCTATGCAATGGACTGAAAGAAAAGAAAAGAAAAATGAACATGAATGATGGTCACGTGTGAGCAACAAGAGAGTAAAGGAGGAAGAGGGAGAGAGGGGGACAGATAGAAAAGGGTGAAGGGGAGAAAAAAAGAATTAGAGAAAGGAAGAGATAGAAAAACAAAAGCGGGGAGAGAGAGAGAACAGTACAGAAGAGTTGCATCAAAATTAAGATAAACTTACTTGGAAATGGATGCGTGGCATTCAGTCATAATAATCATCATCATCATCGTTTAACGTCCATTTTCCATGCTAGCATGGGTCGGACGCTTTTGACTGAGGGCTGGCAACCAGATGGCTGCTCCAGTCTTGATCTGGCAGAATTTCTACAGCTGGATGCCCTTCCTAACGCCAACCACTCCGAGAGTGTAGTGGGTGCTTTTTACGTGCCACCTGCACAGGGGCCAGTCAGGCGGTACTGGCAATGACCTCACTCGAATCTTTTTACACATTCCACCGACACAGGTGCCAATGAAGTGACGTTGGTAACGATCACGCTCGAATGGTGCCCTTTTATGTGTCACGGGTACGGAAGCCAGCTGGCTGCTCTGGCAACGATCACAAGGATAAAATATATGTATAGGCATACATACATACATATATGTACATACTGTATTTCAAAGAGCCGGCCTTGTCACACATTGTGTCACGCTGAATCTCCCTGAGAATTACGTTAGGGGTACACGTGTCTGTGGATTGCTCAGTCACTTACGCATTAATTTCACAAGCAAGCTGTTCCATTGATCGTATCAGCTGGGACCCTCGTCGTTGTAACCGATGGAGTGCTCCTATATATATGCATATATAGGTACAGGACGTCACAATGAAATAAGAAGACATACTTTTTTTGTGAACAAAGAGAGAAACAAATGGAAAACAATACAAGTAATATAAAGAACGACCCTTCATCAGTTGTCAGCTGTTTATCTACTGCACATTTCAAGCCATTCCCAACAATATGTACCTTCGAGAAAACAGTTGCTCCCGCAAATCATATATATGTCTATTTTCTGATTAGGTAGAGGAAATTTGGTTCTTGTTTTTTATTTACTTCTATTTTCTTTTGCTCTGATAGAAGACCTTTTTTATCTATCTGTTTGGGCATCTCGTGCAGAGCAAATATGAAATAATTGTTTGATTCTATATCGTACTTTTTCAAAATTAGGGCCAGAGTGAAAACCCCGGTGAGTTCTTCTTTAACTGTGTGATAAGCAGCATGGTTTCAGTTTTCGTCTTAAGAACTGTTGATGAAAATATGAACTAAAAGGATATTTTTCAAGTCTTTTAAGTTTTGAGGACATCAGTTGTACAATGTGGTGTTAGTTGCAAGATTTGAACTAAAAATGTAGATTGAAGTAAATCCGAAATGCTATTAGTAATAATATATATTGGGTTGTCCAGAAAGTTCATGCCGATTTATAGTAGCTTACCTTTCAACTTATTTTAGAACGTAGTTGAGCCCATAAAATAGGATTTGACTGCACCCCCATTTAGAGCACAGTTTAAGCTATGTTTTTGTGGTATAACCTGTGTTAATTCTGTAACCCTTTAAAATGGAAGATAAGAAAGTTAATTTTCGGCACTTGATGCTTTGGGAACCAGATAAAAATTGCTGCAGCTCGGCTGGGATGTGTTACCCCACCCTCCATATTCACCAGATATTGCTCCTCTGGATTTCCACTCATTCAGGTCTCTGCAGAATAGTCTTAATATTGAAAATTTCAATTCCTTGGATGATGTAAAAAGATACCTTGATGAATTCTTTGCCATGAAACCACCTCAATTCTGGGAAGAGGGTATTTTCAAGTTAAAGGAAAGATGGAGACGCATTGTGCAACAAAATGGTTCATATTTGGTTGATTAAAAATATAATGGCAAGTATTTATTGACCTTTTTCTTTCCTTTAAAAATCGGCACAAACTTTCCGGACAACCCAATATCACCATTGTCATCATCATCATCATATGTCTATTTTCTATACTGGCATGGGTTGGACAGTTTGACAGGAGCTGGTATGCCGGAAAGCTATGCCAAGCTCCATTGTCTGTTCTGGCATGAATTCTACAGTTGGATGCCAACCACTTTACAGCGTGTACTGGGTGCTTTTTATGTGGCACCTGCATGAACATGCACCCACACACACATATTCACCATGTATTTTTCCATGCTAGCATGGGTAAATATATTATTCAAACACTGTTTTACATCTGGATGCCTTTCCTATGATTAACCTTTGCCTGCTTTTGTAAGTAGAAATCCCATATTTTACATGCATTTTGAATGTACAACACAAGTGTATGGTTTGTTGACAGTGCAGGTTTTTGTCAATTCAGATATCAAACTAGCACTATGACCCGGCAACGCCGGGTCATAGTGCTAGTGCATGCATATACAGCTGCGTGCACACATACACGCGAGTACTGTCCAATCACATACAGCTAGCAAGCTTTCAATTGGCATATCAAGTTTCGGGCATTTTGATTGGGTTTTGGATAGAAAATTCACAAAAAAGTCACTTCTATTGATTTTTTAATGGCTTTGCAGGGTCACTGGGGAAATGTAAAGATGTGCACGACCATCCTTGGACGGTTTTGAATGACCATAGAAAGTGCGAGCCCTCTAACTGAAAAATTGTGGATTTGTATAAAGGACACACACACAGACATTTTGCCATTTATATATATACTAGCAGTATCGCCTGGCGTTGCTCGGGTTTGTAAGGGAAATAACTATATAAGCATTTTTAGAGAGTTATAGCCAAAAAATAGCAAAAAATGCATTAAAAATGGAAAAAATATGATGGTAAATTTTTTTTTAAATCGTTGACTCATCGTAGACATTTTTAGAGAGTTACTTCCCTTATATAATAGCGAAAAAATGCATTAAAATGGAAAAAAAACGATGGTAAATTTTTTTTTAAATCGTAGACTCATGTAGACGCTTTCTTAGCCATTTCTGTTTTGGTGTCTTCAAGCCATGAAGTCGTTCTAAAAGAACGCTGGTCTCCTTGACAACGCATTACGACGTTGATTTCCTTACACTCCCTTCCCCACAGGTGCAGGTGTGAGCGTGGACGCCAACTCCGCCGCCATCGACACACGAAAAATTATGCATTAAAATGGAATAAAAAATGATGTTAAATTATTTTTAAAATCGTAGACTCATCGTTGACGCGCGCTAATAGTCAGACGGGCTCGATATGAATCACGACTATAAGCTACCCGAATTTGGTTAAACTGCACCGCAAAATGTGGGAGTAGTTAGGAATCTAAATCGAAGTGGACAGACACTCACACAACTACAGTTTTATATATATAGATATACATAGCGCAGTAGTGGTGAGATGTGACAGCAAAGAAAAGCATACATTCACTCTCTGCATGCAATTAGACTCGGAAAGTTCGTGAGGAACCCATTGACCCAATTTGCTGACTTTTCCGATAGCACACAGGTCTCAATGAATGGTTGAATGACCTAATCCAAGCTTCTCTGCTAGTTCCTCAACAGTTACGATGAGATTTTGTTCCACCAGGGTTTTCAGGATGTCCTTGTCGAGTTCTACAGATCTTTCAGGATGAGGCTCGTCTTCTAGGCTGTAGTTTATGGCTCGGAATTTCTGGAACCACCATTGACACTGCCTTACGCTTATTGTCCAATCCCCATATACTGCATTAATATTTCTTGTACTTTCCGTTGCATTGTTGTCTTTATTGAACTCATAAAGCAAAATATGCCAAATATGCTCCTTGTTACTTCCAATATAGCTTTGAAAAAAATAGCTGTTAAAATCGAAATGCACTCTTCAAAACTTGCACTATGAATAAGGACAAGATAAAATTACTACCTGCTTTTATAGCAAGTTAATATAAGTAGTTTATCCCATTCCCCTCTGACATTTAGTTCAAGCTGTTGAAAAAACCCCCGCATTATTATATATATATACATACATACATACATATACACACACACACTCTCTCTCTCACACACATGCACACATTTATATTCTGTTATTGTTTTATACGTTTCAGCCTTGAGGTTGTGGCCATGCTGGATCATGTGTGTGTGTGTGTGTGTGTGTGTGTGTCTATCTGTCTGTCTCTCTGTATGTATATATGTATATGTATGTGTGTGAACAATAATATTTTCAACAGATGTGTTGCAGATGTATCTGATTGTTCTCAAGCTTCAATACTGTGTGTGTGTGTATGTATGTATGTATATATATATATGTATGTATGTATGTATATGTATGTATATGTAAGTATGTATGTATGTATGTGTGTATGTATGTGTGTGTGTGTATGTATGTGTGTGTGTATGTATGTATGTATGTATGAGTGTATGTTTACTTTATTACTCTCTGGCTATTTACTCTCTTCCAAGAACATTTTCACTCACTCTTATGTGTTAGCTTCCCATACATTTTACTCATGTATCTATCAGCGTCATAGTCGTCATCGCATTCTATTGTCTACCTGTCAACACACTGAATTAGTTTCACTTTATTCGTAGCACACTGTGTGTGTGCGTTTGCGTGTGGTGTAAACCAGACTAAGAAAAGCATTTGACACACACACCAGAATGTGAGTTTTCTGTAAATTTTGCTTAATTGGAGTTTAAATTTTAAAAACTGGACCTGGCATGACGCGATGCATTGTACTCTCAAAAATGCTAGGTAAATTGTAATTGAAGAAATCCTATATTGTAGATTTGTATAACTCCCAAAGGGAGGCAGATAAAATCTGCCTTTTATAATAAGAGATAGAGATACTTGTGTGCATCTGCACTCAAACACACACACACATGATGGGCTTCTTTCAGTTTCTATCTGCCAAATTCATCTTCAAGGTTTTGGTCGAAGGCAGAATGTTACCTGCAGTAGTTAGAAATACGGAGCAGTATAATGGCTTCTAGTTGTGTCCATTACTTTCATGAACACACACACACATCTGTTTATCATTTGAAAATGTAATGAAATATATATTATATATATATATCCATCCTGGTGTCCTCTTAGAGTTATATCTGTTGAGCTTATTCACAACTAGAGTATTGAGGATATGCTATTTGTTATTACCAGAACTTGGCATTGTTTCTGTATTAAGACATTCTTGTGTTCTAACTTGTCTATTTTTATAACCAAGAAGTCTTGATAGCACAAATGTGTTCTCATGAATATTATATTTCCAATTTGTCAGTTAATCTTACACATTGATTTTGAATTTTATTTGAATGGAATTGTATGTTGGATTCTGATAAAAATAGCTCTCCTAAATTACTCTCATTTATACTGTCTGTCCCCATCTCCCCCTATTCCCTCACCCTTACCCCATTAAAAATGTGTAATTTTAAGTTAGAACTAGTTTATTTTTATTTTATGGCTGATTTGGATTGCTCTCTTTGGCAATTCTCTTTTTCCTTCTATCTTTACTTCTTCAGATATATGCCCTTCACTAAGGTGGAGTGCTGGTAGAACTGTTAGCACGCCGGGTAAAAGGCTTAGCAGCATTTTGTGTGTCTTTATGTGCTGGGTTCAAATGCTGCCAATGTTAGCTTTGCCTCTTGTTCTTTCAAGCTCAATAAAATAAGTACCAGTTGTGCGCTGGGGTTGATGTAATCAATTTAGTGTCTCACCCAACATTGTTGGCCATGTGCCAAAACTTGAAACCAGCATACACATTTCTGCCTCCATTTATTTAAGAATTTCTCTCTATTTATAAAGTGGAAGTTGATGGAAACAATCTTTATGTAATTGGAAGAAATTTGGAAAATGTCTATTTCTTGCCTGAATTATGAATGAAACTTTTTTTTTTTGTATTGAAATTTCATGATTGGGATCTCTAGTTTGATGTATGGTACTACATACCTTGATACTGGAATGTGAAAGATGGGTGGCTACTGAGTGTGATACACTGAATTTGAATTTAGAATCTAATTGTTTTATAGCAAACTAGCAGTATTGCCTGGCATTGCTTGGGTTTGTTTCAGCCCTTTAGAATGGGAATTTTTGAAAAGTAAAAATTTTGCATTATATAGCTTGTTATTCTCTTTAAGTGAACATTTTTCTGGTTGAAATACACCGAAAAATGGCGACACAGCAGTCAAAAAATAGTAAAAAAAAAATAGGGATTTTCATAGAAAAAAAGCACCATTTTGATGTAAATAATTTTTGGTGTTAACATGGTCCAATTTGAATATTTTCTTCTATGGAAGGAGGAGCAAGCCTTCTTCTATAATACTCTCAATTTTGGTCAACTTGTGCCGCAGGGTCTCGGAGGAGATAGTGTTAGTTGAAGGCTGCCAAACCTGCCATACAGACAACTTCAGCTTTATATATAGAGAGATTAGGAAAGCTTCCAAATTTAGAAGCATAAAGGAAGCAGTTGTATAATAAGCCATACAGTACTATCATCTGATTGTAGACAATAGTAACCATGGACAATGGAGTTGTTGACATTTTGACATTTGAATTGTTGATACATTTGAGACCTTGAAACATTTTGGAATTATGGAATTTAAATGGATTGTCATTCTCTGTTGAAGGATCCAATGGATTAGTTGAGAGGGAATTGGTGCTGATAGGTAACCAGGACCGAACATAAGGCTTGGGTGATGGAAAGTTGCTAATCAGTGTAAAAACTACTCAGTGCCAGTGGTTTGGGGGAGAGAGAGAGAGAGAGAGCCATTGGTAGAAAGAAGGAAATATTAGGATAAAATAAATAGTCAATACAAATATCTGTCCAGAAATGAAAGTTTAACTTTAAATGAAATAAGTTGCAAGTAAAACTGTTAAAAAGCAAGTTTGATGCAGGCAGTTTGTAAGCCCAAACTTTTCTTTTGTTTAGGGGTGGGGTTTCATTGGTGTGTTGATGTTGATGTTTTATTTGACCCTTTCTTTACTGTATTTATTTTGAGACACTCTGTTTCTTCCAATCATTTTAAAATATAACAAAGAATTTAGTAAAATAACTAAGTTATCATTAAGCTAGTGTTAGGAACATAAATTGTGATTAAGGTTTGATGAAAGATTTTAATTAAAAACTTATGAAAACAAGACATTTGTACTACTGAGCCAGAGCCGGTTTTGGCCGGGTTGGTAATGAACGGGTTAAACAACCCTTCAGTTATTATGTTGGCATTCTTGTAAAATTAATTGTTTTTTTTTTTGTATTTTTTTCTTATTAATCTTAACTGCAGACAGTTTAATCTTTTTGTTTCATATTACTATTCAGCTTCTCTCTGTATACCTAGATATTTTTGTGAAGATTGCTTGAATTCTCTGAGAATTTTTAGACACCCACATAGTGCAAAATTTCATGTTTGTAAATGTTTGGTGGACAGTTTATCTGAAGTCAAGGAATTAAGTAGTAAAAATAGTAATTGATTTTTAAATTTTATTTATTAGTGTTCTTGTGTGGCTAGTTGTCAGTGAAATAATGCCTGAAGTTAAGAGGTTAAAACTATATTTGTATCCCTTAATTGTCTGTGCTTAATTTTGTGACTGATGTGATATTAAAAGTATTATTCAGAATATATGTTATGCTTGAAGGCCAATGTTTATGTGTGCAGTCAGTATGGTTATAGTTGTAAGTACACCGTCTGTATTGTTTATAAATCAACAGCTTTAAATACTATTATTTTGTTATAACATTGTTGTTGTTGCCAAGAGATTTATATGTTCACGAAATATTGCTCACAAGGGAGTTGGTGAATTTTGGTTAATTGCTATTGTTTTCACTGTTCCTATTCAAGTGAGTGCTTGTGCATGTCCCCATGTGCATGCACTCCTCCCTCTCTATTTGATGTAGGCGCTTACTGTTAAATACTTAATTTAGGAAAGGAATTTTGACAATTTAAGTCCAAGAGTATAGATTTAAAGAGAGAGGAAATAGCTTTACAGTGCAGTTTACTGAAATTTGAGAAAGCATGCTGAGCAGGAATACAGGTCTCTTGTACAAAGAAGTAAAAGGCAAGAAAGAATGTAATGGAATTAGAAATGAATTTTCAGTTCAACTTGTGGAAACCTTTACATGACAGACATTGAATATGGGACATGAGGTGTAAATAGCAAACTTTACCTATTTTAGTTTGTCTGAAGAAAATAATTTTGATTAACTTTTTCATTACCATATTTCTCTTGAAATGTACAGCCTTTGTTTCTGTTAATTTTGAAAATAATTAAGGATTTAATAAAGTACCTGTCATTAATAAGCAGGTGTTTGGCACATAAATTAACATGAAATTCTGATTGAATTTTTAGTTTAGATCTCTTTAAAACTGGGAATTTGTATCATAGGACCAGTAGCAGTTTCAGGTGAGCTGGTACCAAAAGGGTTAAACAAGAATTCCTCATTAAACTTTTTCCAATTAACTGTAAAATTCGTAATTAAAAAGTATGTTTTGTTCTGAAATAACTGTGGTGTTAGATTTTGGTTTATATACAAGATCTTATTTAAAGTTTATTAAAAGGTTTAATCAGTGGGAAATTGATAAAAATGAAAATTAACAGGTTTCTTTATCCATGTCACATTCCGGAATGAACTTCAAAATCTACACGAGTTTCCAATTTTTATCTTTGGTTTGATTTTGGCTTAACTCTTTAGTGTTCAAATTACTCAGTTAAATGTAAATATTTTTTTACTCAAATTGTTTTTAATTAATCCTGCATTATCTTATAGCTTTTAAGGTTTCAGTGATGCGATTGTTTATTTTTAGAATGTCAATGTAGGTTAGGTGTGGGAGGCTAGATATCACCAGTTTGAATATAAAACATAGAATATTTGGGCCGGATATGGCCGGTTTAAACACTAAAGGGTTAAAGTTACATCGTCTTCATCATTTAGCATTAGTTTTTCATGGTAGCATGGGTAAGCCCAAGAATTACACCAGGCTCCAGTTTGTTTTGGATTGGTTTCTATGGCTGGATGCCCTTCCTTATACCAACTGCTCCATAGAGTGTAATGGATACCTTTTACTAGTCACCGACACTGGCAGGACTATGATCTCACTTAGCTTGATGTGTCTTCACAAACAGCAAATCATCAATGGTCTTGGTCACTTGTCATCACTTCTGTGAGACTAAATATCTGAAGATCATACTTAACTATGTTCCATGCCCTCCTGGGTCTACTTCTTCCACAAGTCCCCTCTGCAATTAGAGATAGGCACTTTATGCAGCTGTCCTCATCCATGCACACATGTACAAATATAATTAGATGTGCAACTATAAATAAACCAACCTTGTCTTCATGAACCTACAATTTAACAACACAGGAATAAAATATAATGTTTAAATAAATCTTTAATCTCACTTGTTTCAGTCATTAGACTGTGGTCAAGATGGGGCACTGCTTTGAAGTATTTTTAGTCAACTGAATCAACCTCAGTACTCTTTTTTTTCAAGCCTGGTACTTATTCTTTCATTCTCTTACTGAACTGCTAAGTTATGAGGATATAAACAAACCAACACTGGTTATGAAGCAGTGGTGCAGGGGACAAACAAAAACACAAAAAGCAATATACCTAGATATATGACCAGCTTCTTTCAGTTTCTATCTACAAAATCTACTCTGAAGGCTTGGTTTGGCTCAAGGCTCTAGTAGAAGACACTTGCCCAAGGTGCTATGCAGTGGGATTGAATCCAGAGCCATGCGGTTGGGAAGCAAACTTCTTACTGCACACCCATGCCTGCACCTGATTTAATTAACATTTGGCCTCCCAATGAATATTAGCTGCAGTTATCTTGATCAGAATATTGATCTGGTATTGTAGACTCAGTCATGTTTGAATAAATGTAATTTAACTTTCTAATTAAAAAAATTTCAAACTTGATTGCAGTTTAGCTGTCCACTTGCAAAAATTTATTATATTATTATGTGACATGAACATAGAAGCACTTCACCACTGCACTTGTTGATTTATTGGGTCATCCTAAATATAATGTGGTTTTTTTATACTTTTATTTTTCAAAATTAAGATAAACAGTTCTTTTATCTAAAATATGCTCTGTCTTTACATTCTGAGTTCAAATTTCACGAAGGTTGACTTTGTCTTTCACCCTTTTGGAGTTGGTAAATTAAGTTCCAGTTGCATACTGGTATTGATCTAATCGACTGAACTCCCCTGTCCCCAAAAAACATTTTGGGTCTTGTGCCTAGAGTACAAAAGAATATATTCTACAATGCTCTTCCATCTATCTGGTAGACTTGCAAGGCCCCCCTTCCAAAATTCACTTGTCCGTGATGAAAAATACTCCTCCAGTACCAGTACTGTTCTGACCTCATCTACAGAATTCATATTTTTTCCATCTAAAGATGCGGAGCAAATGATAATCAGATGGGACAATGTCCAGTAAATATTTATAATAATTGCAATAATTATTTCATTAGCTATTGTTATATTTCGGGATGGTAATTTTTTTCTTCTTGCCAAATAAAGACATGCATCATATATTCACGCTCATTTATTATTGTTCTTACTTTATCTTATGTCCATTGTCTGGAAATTTTTTGTCATATTTGTGACCTCTTCATCGACTCTACCATCCCACATCTCCTCTTGTTTTGTTTAGTTCATTCTGGACGCTTTAATTTAGTCCAGAAAAACAGTCCCAATTTTAAAGGCTGTGTTTAATTTTTAGTGAGTGATGCTGAAATCTATCAAATCTTTCTAGATAGAAAGACAGAATGGACTAACCAGAACAGGGGGAGACACTTGGAAAGGAAGAGTCATTGAAGTGGTCACAGATGTGTGCCAAAAAGCTTTCAGACATTGGACATAGATAAAATAAGAGCAATGATAAACTAGTGAAGAAATAATATATAGTGCATGTGTTTATTTTGGCAAGGAAAAAAAATGACCGTCCTGAAATACAATGTTTCATTACACATCAGGAATCTTGCAAAACAAATTCATAAACATAATTTCATTAATCTTTTTCTCAAAATGAATTTTTGTAAAATTTCACTTGTCAGAGTTTAGTCTTGACACATTACCCAAGAAATGGTGAACATTGAACATTTGCAAAATATTTTTAGCACATTTGACGGGTTTTGGTATCACTCGCTAAAATTTAAACCTAGCCTTCAAAATAGGGACTGTTTTTCTGGACTAAGTTAACTGATCAAATGTAACATCTTAAAGAGATGGATTTATATGAAGTCAGTTTACAGTTTTCCCTTAAACACTAATTATAAAAAGTTTCCCTTTCTCATCACACATGAATCTGTTTAGAACTTGTAAGGGGGATTGTAAATGATTAATTTGATATGCTTTTCAATAACTCTCTCTTTAGACTTTCTGGAAGGATTTCAAAAGAGACTTCTTGGGTAATAATACAATCATCACCTAAATAAAAGTAACAGTTGTGTATTTGATTAACATCTTTGTTTCAATGTTGGATATTAGTTTAGCTGAGCCACAACAACAGACTGGCTCTCAACCATTGTCCTGATGGTCATTCAAGCTGTCATTTACTTTTACTGTTCAAATAATACATGTTCATTGAAATAAATTGCTTCTGATAAATAGCAAACTAATTCTAGGTCATATAATGTTTAGAGTGGTGTGTGTGTGTGTGTGGGGGGCTTTTCTTTTTGCATTTAGAGTTATCTAAAAACACTCTAACTCTTGACTTGGTGCTAAAAATAATATGAAGATGTTAGAAATGGCAACATTTTTAGTCGAGAATTAAAAGATCAACGTTATGTTGTCAGAGTTGTCTTTGTTCTTGATTCAGAATGAAATATAGAACCTGAAATGTGAAAATTAGAATAGTCTGGGGTTGAGCAAAACTAAAACCAGCTCTTGTTTAATGTCTTCAGATTTTAGCTGCTTTAGTTTATTTCTGTTCCCACTCCACTCTTTGAGTAGTTTTTGTTTTCACAACTTTATTTGGTCTCTTAAAGATCAGAAATTCCTTTGTACTTCAAGTTGGACATATTTTAGTTGAATGCCGTTGCCAGTACCACCTAACTGGCCCTCATGCCGGTGGCACGTAAAAGCACCCACTACACTCTCGGAGTGGTTGGCATTAGGAAGGGCATCCAGCTGTAGAAACTCTGCCAGATCAGATTGGAGTCTAGTTCACCAGACCTCAGTCAAATCGTCCAACCCATGCAAGCATGGAAAGCGGACGTTAAATGATGATGATGTGCACAGTTTTCAAACTAAAGAATTCTTTATTATCTCAAAGAACTTCAAACATTAGATGTTTTGTCACATAACTAATGCTCTGACTGCTTGTGCTTGCCCTCTGCTATTGTTTTCCTCTCTATACTTTTCCTGAACAGTCAGCAACAGCACCAGCCTTAAAATTATGTGTTGATGTATCTTGTGCACTGTTGTCGGGATTACTGTAGAGATATTATTTTTTACTTGTTTCAGTCATTAGACTGCAACCATGCTGGGACACTGATTTGTCATGGAGAAAATTTCTCGCTGTAGGCAAATAGGTGTAAAATACACTGTCAGCTCACAGTATCACCTAACGAAACTTTGGGATGCATGCATTTCAGAGTGATTGTCTCCTTTTTAGCCACAGAGACCGGAAAGTGATGATAACAATGATTAGCTATTTTGTCTTGGAACATGCTTCCTAGGTTTTTATAATTGTCACTGTCTCTGTGTGCTGTATAATTTGAAATATGAGTGTGGTAATACAGAGTTAATGAGGGTGACTAGAAAATTAACAGTAATGTGAGTCCATCATTTACTTTTATCTTTGATAGTGAAAAAGGCAAGTTTTGTCAATATACTTTAAACATGCAAGCTGGCAGAAACGTTAGCACACCGGGCAAAATGCTTAGCAGTTTTTTGTCTCTCTTTACATTCTGAGTTCAAATTTCGCCAAGGTTGACTTTGTCTTTCACCGTTTTGGAGTCAATAAATTAGGTACCAGTTGCATACTGGGATCGATCTAATCAACTGAACTCCCCCACCCCTCAGAAAACATTTTGGGTCTTGTGCCTAGAGTACAAGAGAATATATTTTAACATGGTATATCTTAGAAGAGCAGAGGTGTCCATAATGCGAAAGCTGACACCCAACTTAAGTATAGGACAAAGTTGGAATCATTGAGATTGTATATTTGATCTTAAAGAAGGAACCACAAAATAGATAGGTGTGTTCTTTTTATTGTTTTCAGAATCTTCAACTGATGAGGAAATATTAATTTCAAAAACATTCAGAAACTAATATATCAATTACATCTGTAACATAGTTAGAATAGTTGTCTGTGAATTTTTATCACACCTATTAATTGCAGCTATTCATTCTCCAACAGTTATTATTAAGGTGGCAAGCTGGCAGAATCATTATTGCGCTGGACGAAGTGCTTAGTAGTATTTCGTCTCACTAAGTTCTGAGTTCAAATTGTGCTGAGGTTGCCTTTGCCTTTCATCCTTTTGGAGTCAATACATTATCAGTGAAACACTTGAGGGTGGGTGGGATGTAATTGGCTAGTCCCCTCCCCACAAATTTCAGTCCTTGTGCCTTTAGTAGAAAGGATCATTATTATTACTATGGCAAACTGCAGAATTGTTACCAATCATCATCATCATTGTTTAATGTCCGTTTTCCATGCTGGCATGAGTTGGACGGTTTGACAGGTCTGGAGAGCCAGCAGCTGCACCAGGCTCCAATCTGATCTGGCAATGTTTCTACAGCTGGATGCCCTTCCTAACACCAACTACTCTGAGAATGTAGTGGGTGCTTTTTTATGTGCCACCGGCTCGGGAGCCAGTCAGGTGGGCTTGGCATCGATCATGTTTGGATAGTGTTTTTTATGTGCCATTGGCACAGGGTGTGGGGTCAGTCAGTGGGTACTGGCATTGGCCATGTTCAGATATTGCTTTTTATGTGCCATCAGCACAGGAGCCAGTCATGGGGCGCTAGCCACAGCTACGACATTGGTTTTACTTCACTCAAGAGGTCCTCTCAAGCTTATCATTGCCCAATGCATCAGGAGTGCTCTTAACTGGGCTGGACATGCATGGCTGCAATCTCACTTAGCAGCATTTTTCCTGGCTCTTTATGTTCTAACCAAGGTCAATTTTGATTTTTATCCTTTCAGGCTCAATAAGATAAAACACCAGTTGGACTCTGAGGTTAATGTAATCGACTTTGTCCCCCCCCCTCACCCCCCCACCTAATATTGCTGGTCTTATACCAAAATTAGAAGTCCATGTTGCTTTTAACAATGGTGTATGCTGGTAAGCTGCAGTGATAAAACAAAGGATTAAATAATGCTTTACAAGTATTTATGTTCTTATCTGTTTAAATTCAAATCCAGGCAAATAAATTAAGTCCTCATCAAGTACTGTTTTCAGTATGTATATATATATATATATATATATATATATATATGTGTATAAATAAATATGTGTATAAGAACACTAATGGGGTTTTGAAACTTACAACAGCTAACAAAGATATCTTCTTGGTTATAAAGACTGTAATGACGTATCTTGGTTACAGCTTGTTTGTGATTCTTGCACGTCCTCACAGGTAGTTTTGGCTATAGACTAATTAAGATAACTGTTACGAAACAACAGTTTGATCGCTTTACTTCTCACATGCCTGTTATAACAACTCCTAATTTTTCTGTAAATTTGTTATTTTTTAAACTACCACTTATTCAATATTTGTTGGATTCATCATCAAGCTTTTATCACATCTGTTTATACCCATTTAAAATTTTACCTGAATACGGTGGATTACATGCTGCAATGTAATCTATGAATACCTCAAATTCTACCAAAACAGCCAGCATGAATTTAAAACCCCACATGTGTCCTTTTTTATACCTATTATTGCCCCTAGATCCAACCCTGAGTCTGATCTACAGTTTAAATTGGATTTGGTACTTTTACATATCTACAATATCCTAAGCAACACAAGACACCTTCTTGATTGCTTTACCTCACTATGAACCCTGTTATTGCACCTAGCCATTTTTGGTATCCTATGTGTTGATGTGCATTGAATCTAATAAATCTTATAACTACCCCCCCCTCTCTCTCTCTCTCTATATATATATATATATATATACACACACACTCTTAAAGGTAAATGAAATCCTATATATTGATAGTGAAATAGCAGCATTAAAGAACCACAAAAGCTAGATACCATCTGCTTTTTAAGTAAGGTTGAGAATGGTTAATGTTCTTTTTTGAAAAACAATGTTTAAAGAAATTTTATTGGATTTATTAAACACTTTGCTCTAATTTGATTTAGAACATAAAACAGAAGCATTAAAGAAATGCATGTAAATCTTCAAAAAGAAAACTAAAAGAGATCACTTTTTAATCCTTTGGTTGGAAAAGCAAATCTAACACATCCTTGTCTGTTACTTTTTTTTTTTTTTTGGCTGAGAAATAACTGAAGGCTGCTTGCTTGCTATTTGTTCTATTTATATATCAGTACACCCCACCTTCTCACCTCATTTCTGAACATGCCTTTTTACAAAACTTAAGTGGCTGTTATCATTCTGCTATATAATCCATCAGCTACTAATTCTCAGAGGCCAAACACCTATGTTGTTCCAGCCACTAGATTTTTCTTAGTATCCTGCTCCTTCACAAAATTCTCAGCTATTTTACTCTGCATATTTTCAATTTACTCCAAACTTTCTGTTGAAATTTTACATTTCCATTTTTGTACTAAAGAAAAGAGAATGAATCTAGGTTTTTTTTTTTATTCAAGATAGCGACACTGAAATTGTTTTGTGTGTGTAGATCTGGTAACTTCTTTTGGAGGCCTGCAAAACTTTTAGCCACTTCAAGATGGATGAAACTATTTAAAATAATCTCTCTCTCTCTCTCTCTCTCTCTATATATATATATAATATATATATTATATATATATATATATAAAAAGAACCAACTTACTTAGAAATGGATGTGTGCGTTCCGTCATATAATAACAAATTAATAAATAAAACATATGCATATATACATACATATATGTATGTACCTACATCTACATGTATATATACATGCATGTATGGGTACAGGACACCAAAAAAACATTTCTCGTTGTGTTCAATATTTTTTTTGTGTCCTGTACCCATATATGCATGTATATATACATGTAGATGTAGGTACGTACATATATGTATGTATATATGCAGGTATGGATGTGTCACTTTTCAACCACATGGCTCCATGTCTTGTTTCACTGCATGGCATCTTAGATAAGTGTCTACTCTTGTAGCCTTTGGCCGACTAATATTTTGTGTGAAAATTTGGTAGTCATATGCTGATAGAAGTCTGGTGTGCATGTGTCTGTTGCACAAGGAAGACAAAATACTACAGCTTTGTACCATTTACTAACACACATAAAGTTGTGATCTTGGTAATATTTACATTCTTAAGCTGCTTCAAACACAAAATTTGAAAATATAAATATGCATGTATAATATATTCATAAGAAAATGCCAAGACATAAATGCTCAAATCAGACCAAGTGCCTAAAATCTGATTATGAGTGAAGGGATACAGGACCGGTGTAAATGTGACTTGGTTCTAGGCAATGTAAGCATAAATATATTTTATGATCTCACTACTTGAATTTGTCTTCTGATGATGAGCAAGATTGTTTGCATAACTTACATCTCTGCTGATTTATCTAACTCGCACCAAAATATCTTGTGTGTGTGTGTGTATATATATATATGTATATGCGTATATATATATGTGTGTATGTATATATATATATATATATATATATATATATATATATATATATATATAATGTATATATTATTATAATAAATGCCAAAACGAATTTGTGTTTCAGTGTGTCACACTTTGAAACCCTCTCTCACTGTTCAATGACACTTCTACTATTCCTCCTGCTGGGGTCAGAGTAATAGTAAGCATAGAGATGATTGGGGCAATAGTAGATTGACGGTTGTGATGGTAATGGGGTGATAGTAATAGTATGAGCTGTAGTTGCAATGGTGGTGTTGGTAGCCAAGGCGGTCAGGGATGATGGTGATAGTAAACAATGTGAAAGACAGTGGTGATGATGGTGGAGGGGTAGGCGGTGAAATCAAAGGTATTGATGGTGGTGGCATCAGAAGTCTGAATGGTGTGTGTATGGCAGTTGTGGTGGTGGTTAAAAACAATCAGCAGAGAGAGAGAAAGGTTAGACAGAAGAACATTGTATTGACCCCTGAATAGGAAGACAAAAATGTTGTTTATCATGCAGCTTTGCAATAAGTTCCAAGTCTACAAAATATATCATTGTTTTGATGAAAATTGTTCATTGCTTGAAAAATATTGGTCAAGTTGAATAAAATTTAATATGTATTCAATGCTTGAAGTATCATTGTTGGACCTAAGGTCCAATGAAGAACCCTCCATAGGAGTCACCTTAAAAGCTGCTTGATAGAGTGGGTTTTAAGCTAGTATGTATATATATATATAATGATGTACATAACTGCTTTTAATGAACACCTTACCCCCAGAAACAGCTGTAAAGAATTACCTACATTTTTCCTTCATTTGCAAGGTTTCTGACTATTGATTCCCTGGATTTTACTTGCTTATCTTGATTGAACCAACTCAGAAATCTTCTGAATTTCACTTCTATCTCATCAACAACAATACTGTTTGAACTTCCTCGATTAGTGTCTATCTTTGAGGGATTACTATGAACTTTTAATCTCTGGATTCTTTTGGTTTTTAATTCCTCTTTTTTTTTTTTTTTGAATTTTTTTATAATTCTCTTCTATAATTTTCTCATTTTCTTTTTATAATGTCTATATCTTAATGTTTTTGTAACCATTTCTATATTTTCATTCATGCTGATGGTTGAATAATAATGATTTATTTTCAACTATTCTTTGTTTTGAAAGTCTCAAATTTTTTTTTTATATATTATCAGAAATTAGTCTCTATAGATTTAGGGAGTTCTTGGGGACTGTCTTATATACTGGAAAATGTCTTAGTAATGAATGAGTTTCAGGTGGAATTGTCTGTTTATGCAGCAGCTTTCACAGAACCTTTAAACAGAATCAGTCTGGCGTAAATGTCAAGATGAATTGAGATCATTTGTAGACTCTGGTCTTTAAAGCTTAACGTTAGAAAGGCTTCTTTTGTGCAAAATTTAACTCCATATTATCATCATCATTTAATGCCCTCTCTTCAAATGTTTGCATGGGTCAAACTGTTTATTTGTTGCAGATTTTCTATGACTGGATGCCCTTCCTGTCACTAATCCTCACCTTGTTTCCAAGCAAGGCAATATTTCTCCATGGGCACATGTATCAGCATCAGCATCATCGTTTAATATCTGCTTTCCATGCTAGCATGGGTTGAACGATTTGACTGAGGACTGGCGAACCAGATGGCTGTGCCAGGCTCCAATCTGATCTGGCAGAGTTTCTACAGTTGGATGCCCTTCCTAACACCAACCACTCCAAGAGTGTAGTGGATGCTTTTATGTGCCGCCGTCACGAGGGCTAGTCCAGCGGTACTGGCAACGGCCACGCTCGAAATGGTGTTTTTTATGTGCCAGTAAGGTGACACTGGTACCGATCACGCTCAAACGGTGCTTTTTACGTGCCACTGGCACGGAAGCCAGACAGCTGCTCTGGCAGTGATCCCGCTTGGATGGAGCTGTTAGCGCTTTTATAAATAAGCCAAACTTAAACTGACCACCTCATCGGTACAATACAGATATATTGAGCTCGAGTAAGAACATTTAAGCCATCTGGATTCAAGTTCTTTTTTTTTTTATTTTGAACTGAATATATTGTTGATAAAATCAATTTGATATTGTGATGCTGTGTTGACACCAGTAATTTTAGCTGAGTCAAACCTTGAATATAATGAGTGCTTTTCCAGCTAGATTAATGAAAATATATTTGTAGCAACCTTCAAAGTAATGTGATGTCTTTAAATAGCAACACTAACCTTTTTATCAGTTAATATGAATTAGACATTAGATTGTTTGATATAAATAGTCTGGTGAGAACAGCTGAGAAAATGCTGTGTATTTCTTTGTATTCCAACCTGCTCAAATGTTAGTCTAACTAATGAAATATTTCCCAGTCATCTACTGGAAAATATTAAATCAGTTACTCATCCTACCCACTCGTTTACAATAGTCCTTGTACCAATGTTAGAAATCAATTTATTACTTGGTAACCATTGTGTTGTGAGTGTTCAGCTTCTGCTTGCTGCTGTCAGTTGATAATTTCTACATTTATTTTTTTTATGAGAAAGCAAAGGCTTCCTGTCATTTCATAGTTGTATCACTTGGTTACCATTACAGATGAGAGCATAAAATGCTTGAAATACTATGATATATTAGTTGATAAAGGGCACTGAGAGATGATTTTTGCCTTAAGCGAAAACTTTTCTCTGTGGCAGACTGCAATGAAAGTGGCCTTTTTACAAGTCAAATATGTCCCAAACATACTTGAACTGATGGAAATGTTGTTTACTTCACAACACTGCACCATGTATCAATCATGTATGTGTGTGTACGTATATATATATATATATATATATATATATTTGTGTATGTATGTATATGTATGTATGTGTGTATGTATATGTATGTATGTATGTGTATATGTATGTGTGTATATGTATGTATGTGTGTGTGTGTATGTATGTATGTGTATATATGTATGTGTATATATGTGTATGTGTGCACATATATATGTATGTGTGCATATATATATGTATGTATATATATATGTATAAAAAAATACAAACTGGGACAAGAACGCAAAACATTTAGAAGACGATACAAAAAACATGGACGGAACATTCGAAGCCTTCAATCTTCAGTCAAGAACTGGATCATCCTCGCAGTTTTGGCTGATTAATCTTGATATCCCCCCCCCTCTCAATCCTTTCTGTTGAAAAGCATATGCTTGAAACCTCAAAGCCTTTTCCATTCTTCCTGAATGTCAAACTAATACACCTGCTTGTTGTTCCCTCACCTGTCTTCGTCTTTTGTTTTCTGTAAATTTAAACACACACACACACACACACATATATATATATACATATATATATACATATATATATAGTCTAAATCTATATATATATATATAGTCTAAATCTATCTATACATATATAGTCTGAATCTATATATACATATATAGTCTGAATCAGACAGGCATTTGTATATTTGTCTATAGAGTGAGTATATTAATCTTTCTACTGTATTTTAGTATTTATAGATTCATTTTACCAATAGGTTTCACACATGAGGTAGGAGAGAGGACATTGACACTACTCATCAGAAGAGCCACTTTGAGAAGAATGACCATACCATACTTTATTATTATTATTATTATTATTAAGGCAGTGAGCTGGCAGAATCATTAGTGCTGGACTAAATGCTGAGCGGTATTTCACTCATTGCTATGTTCTGAGTTCAAATTCCTTTGGGGTTGATAAAATAAGTACCACTTGAACACTGATGTCGATGTAACTGACTTATTTCCTCCTTCGAAATTGCTGCCCTTGTGGCAAAATTTGAAACCATTATTATTATTGTCAAGTTGGCGAGCTGGCAGAATCATTAGCACACCAGGCAAAATGCTTAGTAGCGTTTCATCTGTCTTCATGTTCTGAGTTCAAATTATGACAAGGTTGACTTTGCCTGTCATCTTTTTGGAGTCAATAAATTAAGTACCAGTGAAACACTAGGGTTGATGTAATCAACTAGTTCACAGGTCTTGTGTCTTTAGTAGAAAGGATTATTATTATTATTACTGTCAAGGTGGCAAGCTGGTAGAATCGTTAGCATGCCAGACAAAATGCTTAGTGGCATCTCACCAGTCTTTATGTTCTGAGTTCAAATTTCACCGAGGTTGATTTTGCCTTTCATCCTTTAGGGGTCAATGATATAAATACCAGATGAACACTGGAGTCAATGTAATTAACTCACCCACAGAAGTTCAGGCCTTGTGCCTCTAGTTCGACCCATGCCGGCATGGAAAACAGACATTAAATAGTGATGATGTTTATTATTGTTGTTGTTACTAGTTTTGTTGATGTTTCCCTCATCATGGAGTCTAAACAACTATGTGGTTATCTCTTTCCCTTCTCTCTTCTCTGTTGTCTATGTACAGGAATGGTTGTGTACAAGCATGTCTCTGTGTGTGTGTGTGTGTGTATATATATATATATATATATATAAAACCATATGAATACAAAAGGGTGTGGCCTTGGCCTTTCTATCTTCTGTTTGTTACAACCTACTACTGTTGCCCTCTCTTCTGCCTCTCCACTGATGTTGATAATTTGTATAGTAATAAATTAGTGTTTTGCCAAAAAACTGATTCTGTGAATTAATAAGCTTATGTAATATTCAACTAACAGTTGTGTAAGCTTATCAGTTGAATTGGAGAAATGTGTGTATATTTATAAAGCCTTTGATAACAGATATGTTTTCTGTATTTTATTTGTGCTGTATATATGTAAATATGTAACTTATATTTAGACATGCACATGTGTGGTGGTGGTGGTGGTGGGGTCCATGGAAATAAAAAGATTCTACAATTGGGAAGAGATTTAGATTTCTGTAATATAGCTGGAAACTTGAAATTTGTATGAAATAATTTGCTTTGGGTACTGAGCAGACATGTGGCTGGATCAAATCGCAACCAAGCCAAAAGTTACATGCTGGTGGAACAATGCTCTTGATAGGGCTACAAAGGCTAAGAAACTGGCATGGAAAAGCTGGAGGAAAGAGGATCGGGAGCATTACCAAGTGGCTAAAAGAACAGCTTGACAACAGGTGTATTTGGCCAAGGGTGAAAGAGAGAGGAGATTTGTACATGTCTTGCAACATGGGGATGAGACATGTGAAGTGTTTAGGAGTGTGAAACCGTGTGGAAGAGAAGTGAGATATCATTGGTGAGAAATATATTCAGAATGATGAAGTTATACTTGCCACTGATATATGGGCGATAAGAGAGTGACATGGAAATGTTATGAGGGGCTGTAGAATGTAGGGAACGCATGGTATGAAGTAGATCTACTTTGTGCTGTACTTTGTACAGAGGGACCAGCAATTCAATTTGACAGCAACATAGTTAAGATGATCAAGGAGATGAAGATTGGGAAAACTGCAGGTCCTTCTAGTTGCAGAGAAGCTGAAAATATTTGTTGAGGTAGGGTACGGGTTTACCACCCAGATAGTAAATCAAATCTTACAAGAGGGTGTCATACCTAAAGACTGGCATAGCACAATCGTTATAAACTGTTTCAGAGGCAAAGGAGATGTCTTAGAGAGAAGCAGTTACAGAGGAATTAAATTACTGTATCATGTTCATAGAGAGAGAGAGTCATGGTACAACTGATTCGTGACAGGATTGATCTAGATGAGATGCTGTTTGGTTTTGTGTCTGGAAGAGGTACCATGGATACAGTATTCATAGATGTACAACTACAAGCCATCAGAGGTGTTTGTGAGTGGCTGTTTATGAGAACTCTTACATGCTGATGATCTAATTTTTGTAGCTGAATCCATAGTGGAATCGGAAGAAATTCCAGACATGGAAGCTAAACCTGGATTTGAGAGGTCTTAAGGTAAACCTAGCAAACACAAAATTTTTAGCAAGTAGGAAAGAAGACAGGACCTTGGTACCTTCAGAGCAATGGCCCTGCTTGATGTGCAGAAAAGGAATAGATATAAACTCCATTTGCTGTATTTGATGTAAGCCTCATATACAGTAGATGCACTTGTGCAGTTCATACAAGCACGCCAGAAACTGAGTCTCTTAAGTGCCCAGACAGCTCACTAGAGTACAGCACAAAGACCTACTTCATACCATGCGTTCCCTACATTCTACAGCCCCTCATAACATTTCCATGTCACTTTCTTATCACTTTCTTGTTTCCTGGATTAGCTAGGGAGGCAGTCACTCTGAAAGTATAGTAGACTAAGAAGAGACTGGAGAAGGTTCAGGGACCTATACCACTGCTGACAACTAAGGTCTTTTCTCACAGTAAAAGGCAGATTGTATGATGCTTGCGTTAGAACTGCAATGCTGCATGGTAGTGAAACATGGGCCTCGAACATAAAGGATATGAGAAGACTGGAAAGAAATGAAACAAGCATGCTCTTTGGATGTGCAATGTAAGTGGGCATAAATGACATGCTACAAATGTGCTGAGAGAAAAACTGGGCATAGGGAGTCAGATGTAGTTTGCAAGAAAGAAAACCCCACTAGTATAGACATGTGATGCATGTGGATGAGGACAGCTGTATATAAATGTGCCAATCGCTAAATATGAATGGAGCTTGTGGATGAGGAAGACATGGGATGAAGTGGTTAAGGTTGACCTCAAAACCCTGAGTTCACAGAGAAAATGACAAAGGGCTGGGATATCTGGCAATACAAGGTTCTCATGAAAACCTGCCCATTGTAGTGAAGCTGACGTATGCATATGTGTGTGTATACACATATATATGCATTATATACACACTTTTGTGTATGTATGTGTGTATATATAATCACTTGTAAACAAAAGTAATAACTGTTCCATTAAATAAGTTAAACACATATAATAAATGCACAAACGGGAAATAGACACAGGTCACCAAATCCTCATCAGTTATTGGCCAAAGGGCACGAAATTACGTTTGACCCTCTGGACGATAACTAGTGATTTGGTGACCTTTTGTGTCTGTTTCCCGTTGATGCATTTATTATATGTTTTTAACTTTTATATCATCCTCTTCATCATCATCATTTAGCGTCCGCTTTCCATGCTAGCATGGGTTGGACGGTTCAACTGGGGTCTGGGAAGCCAGAAGGCTGCACCAGGCCCAGTCTGATCTGGCAATGTTTCTACGGCTGGATGCCCTTCTTAATGCCAACCACTCCATCAGTGTAGCGGGTGCTTTTTACGTGCCAGACGAGGCTGGCAAATGGCCACGATCGGATGGTGCTTTTTGGGTGCCACTGGCACAGGGGCCAGGCGAGGCTGGCAACAGCCACGATTGGATGGTGCTTTTTACATGCCATATATATATATATACGAGGGGGTACCTAAAAGAAACTAGAATTTTGCAATATTATTTTATTCTCTTAGTTTTGCATGTTTACACTTTTAACGTCTTCAAAGTATTCTCCATTTGAAGCATTGCATCAGTCCAGACTAATTTTCCACTTTTCAAAGCAGTCTTGGGACTCTTGCAAAGTGATGCCTTTTAACTCCTCCACATCTGCAAATTCTGTAGCACATGCTTTCATCACCAGTGATGACCATTGAAAAAGGTTTGGATCAACTTCCAACTGTTCTTTCCATTCATGACAAACATTTAGTCGTGACTGCTTTTGATCTTCCATGAGCAAGTGAGGCATAAATTTTGCAACTCTTTTCATTCGAGATTCCTCACTCAAAATTCATTGGCACCGGCTCCTGGACACACCAGTCATATTAAATAAGTTTGTCAATTGTTTGGTGATGGTCCTCTCAGATCAGTTCATGAATTTTCATGAGGTTTTCAACTGTTTTGCAGGTCAGCAATTGCCCTGAATGAGGTTGGTCCTCAAGTCACAAGTGACCATCCCTAAAGCATGGAAACCACTCGTAAACTTGTGTTTTGCTCATGACAGTGGCCTTGTAATGTTGGTTGAAGCATGAAAACTGTTTTGGTCGCCATTTTCCTCAGCAGAAAACAGAATTTCATGGAAGCATGCAGTTCCTTCATTTCAGCCACTGTAAAGATTGACAAATGGGAGAAGCACTGCAAAACAAAGATGCACCATGTAGCAGTATAACCTCAGTGGACAATGCTGGTCAGTAGACTGATGTCTGAGGGTCGCATCAGATGGCATCTAGCAGTGGAAGCCTGAACTACAACAGGCTTGTCCCACAGAGAATATTTCCAGTTACTTTTGAGTACCCCCTCATATATATATATATATATATAAATATACACACACACCATATATCCACTGCAGCTCTCCTCCTCTCTCATTTCGATACTGTTTCTCTCTTGCTACCCACAACCATCTCACTCATTAACCATTTCACCATCCATATAATATTGTTCTTCACACCCTCGTTACTGTGGTCATCCCTACTCCCCAGACCACCAAATTGTCTCGCCTCGAGTACTACTACATCTATCTATATCTCTGCACTCTGCTCCTACATCCTACCCAAGCACATCGTCTCTCTTCTTTCCTCTTGTCTATAGTCCCAACAGACCACCAGTGCCCAAACTACAACAGAGCCTTCTTAGCATGTATCGGCCATAGCTGGACACTTATACCCCATCTTCTAGGTAATGTCTTTGGTCATCATCAACAATGACGGATGAAGATAAGATATATGATATACGTACATTGATATATATATATATTAATATTTTGCTTAGGCATAGTGAAACAAATAACTTGGTGTGGAGATCAATATATGTATGGTCCAGAACACAATGTTATATGAGTATAGAGTGGTAATAGAAAGCAAAGAGATGACACCAGAAAAACCACAAGTTATGTTTCTGCTATAAGATGTGGTGGACTTCCAGGATAACATCCTGTAGCTTCTACCTTGGGATAGAACTTTCCATAGCCTTCAACATAAACTTTCTCATTTTATAATACCTGTATGTTTGAAAAATGTAACTTTCCCAAATAAAGTGCACTTCATGTTCAAGGCTCTGATGAAGCTACAGGATGTTATTCTGGTATTAAACCAAAGAGTCCACCACACATGGCTGAAACAGCTGTAAGCTAATGAAGTTCATTGCATACCATTTGTTTTTTTTTTATGTCATCTCTTTGTTATATATATATATATATACTTTTTTACTTGTTTCAGTCATTTGACTGTGGCTATGCTGGAGCACCGCCTTTAGTTGAGCAAATCGACCTCAGGACTTATTCTTTGTAAGTCTAGTAATATTCTATCGGTTCTCTTTTGCCGAACTACTAAGTTATGGGGACATAAACACACCAGCATCGGTTGTCAAGTGATGTTGGGGGGACAAACACAGACACACACATATATATTATATATATATATATATTTATATATATATTTATATATATATATTTATATATATATATATATATTATATATATATATATATATATATATATATACGACGGGCTTCTTTTAGTTTCCGTCTACCAAATCCACTCACAAGGCTTTGGTCGGCTCGTACCAATTTCACCTGATATTCTATCACCTGCGTATTCTGTTGATACTTGATGACCTTATTTACTTTATATTGCCATTCATTCCTAAACAAACTGTTTCTACTCTTTACAACCTAAAAGTCCTTCAAGTGGTAAACAGTTATTTTCTAAATTTCTGTTGAAGTGAGAAAATATAATGGTTCAAATATAGAAATAATTAGGAATATAATATTTCATTGGTTTTAATGTGAATGTAACGGAACAGATTAAATAGAAATAATATTAGCAATATAAGAGGCAATATGCTGAATAGAAAACAAAGCTGTAAAGAAGATATTTATATTGTAAGAGAATTAAGAGTTTAAACAATAAAATGTGTTATTTGAAAATCCAAACAAATGACAGTAGGGTAATATCTGTTATGTAAGTATTCAAAAACAATATTGATTTCTTCCATTAGCTCAAAGTTCTTGATTTATTGGGGAAAGGAAATGACAAACTTACTGCCATCTCTCTGATGTAAGGAAGTAGTTAATGGCTCTGCAATGAAGCCTTCCCCATTTTATACATTTGATTAAAACATATTTTCCACAAGAATATTACTGATTTAACTGAGTGAAATGACTACAGCAGTAATATAAACTTCTTTTTTTTCCCTTCAGAATAAGGGCAGTCACATGATAGGCAAAAATATTAATCATTGGTTAATGTTTATCTTTTACTTGTTTCAATCATTAGGCTGTGGCACCATCTTTCAGAATTCTTTAGTCAAACAAATTGACCCCAGTACCTATTCTGTTGGTCTCTTGTTGAACCGCTAAATTACAGGGATGTAAAGATGCCAACAGTAGTTGGGGGCTGACACAAACAACCACACATATAGATAGATTAGACAGACATAGATATATACAACTGGCTCCTCTCGGTCTACCAAGCCCACTCACAAGGTTGTGGTTAGCCCAAAGCCATTTGTCCAAACTGAACCTAGAACCATGTGGTTGGGAAGCAAACTTATTCCTGTGCCTTGTTTATGAAAATCCTGGAGAAAATATTTTCTATAAACTATATGTTTGTGATGAGGTTGATTCTCTGAGAATCTTTAGGATTAATAAAATATATGATAATTATATTTTAGTGTTTATTTATTCTGAATTTATGAAGACAATGATTTGAACTGAGGCGGTTCCAAGGTTTCAAAAATGATGCTCCTAAGTCATCTGCCTCTATTATGAGTTATAAAACTAGTCAGTACCAAATGCATTCTCCTTCTGTCAGTTACTAATCCTTCTGTTACTATATTTCCGTTGATACACATCACTTTCATTTCAATTAATTTTTAAAATGATGTAGGATTTAGTAACATAACTTTGTGATTATATTATCTGGTGTTTGGAATAAAACATTAACATGAAATTTTGATGGAGGATTTCCATTTAGATAACTTTAAACATGAAGTTTGTATCCTAGGGGTAGTGTCAGGCAGTTTGGAATGAAAATAGTTAAAAGTTACTTTGTTCTTTTCTCTTTTAATCTACTTTGCTAAGAATAGTTATCAGAAATATGAAGTAGAACTCGTGGAAAAGTTGCCAGTAATGGACTAATGTCATATTCAGGGAAGATTTGTTTAACATTATAGAAGCTAAAAATGAACTATTTTTGAAAGACTGCAAGTCTGAAGTACTTAGTTATGTGTTGTTATATACAAAAAGTACTATGTAGATTGTTGGAATGACCCTCTAAACAGGTATTAATACTAAAAATTGTTTAGTATCATGTCAATCCTGGCGAAGCAGACCTTATAATCAATGGTATTTCCATTTGTGATCATCCTGTCTTTTTATTCTCTTTCAGGCCTAGTATATCTGAGACGTTGCTTTACAATGTTTTTTTTTTTTGTTTTTTTCTTCCCAAAATGAAAGGTATGATTCATGAGAGATTTGTGTCATTTATTTGCAATAGTAGCTCAAGCAACGGTTTTAAAAACTGGAAATACTACTTCCTGGCAGGAAAAACCCACACCATTTCCATCTGATTGTTTTAGACATATTTAGAATTATTAAATGGACAATGAGAGCTTGTCAAAAGACATGGTTGATTTTTTTTTTTTTCCTTTTTATTGATCATAATCAGTCATCAATTAGAAGTCTCTGATAGAATCTTCAAGCATGACTCACCACCAGGCTGACCACCTACTACAGAAATAAAATGTATCTTTTATATTTTAGCTGTGTCATTGAGAAAGTTTTGTAGACCACAGGTTGTGATTGACCAGCATATAGTTGATATGTCATTCTGCTTTGAGTACTGCATATGGGACAGCAACACATTATGACAAAACTGTTGTAGTCACGTGAACGTAATTTAGAAATTCAGTCTCCTAGACAAATCTAAATTAAATTTTTGTTTTGTTTCAAAAGAAACAGAAAATGGCAACACACCGAATCAGAGAAAGGTTAACGAATGAGATAAAAATAGATTTTAGCTGGTGTCATATTTAGACTGGGAATTATTCATATCAAATAGTATTCAGAAGAGCTAAAAAATTTCATGAGATAACTTATTGTAGTTTATGGCCTAGATCTGTGTTGGAACTCCAGTTTAACTTTGTAACAGCCAAATATACTGGTGAACTCTTGTTGATTATAATTTTGAGTAGAGACTGAAAACTTGATGAAGAAGGAGCATGAAATGCTGATGATTACACGGCAATATATCAATGAATTGAGGGCATGAAATTTAAAGACGTGTCTATATTATTTATATAAACATAGAGGGATAATGAAAGGGATAAGCAGTTGATGGAAATAAAACTCTTGTCTTCTTAACTGTTCAGAATGCAGATATAAAGATGTACATTATCATCATCATCATTTAACGTCCGTTGTCCATGCTGGCATGGATTGGACAGTTTGACCAGGGCTAGTTAGCTGGAAGGCTGCACCAGACTCCAGTCTGATTTAGCATGGTTTTCTACAACTGGGTGCCCCTCCTAACACCGACCACTCTGAGAGTGTAATGGATGCTTTTACAGGCTACTGGCACAGATGCCATTTGCATGACACCAGTATCTGCCACGACTGATTTTGCTCAGCTTGATGGATTTTCTTCTCAAGCACAACATAATTCCAATGGTCTCAGTCATTATATCTGTGGGACTCAATGCTCAAAAGGAACTCAGCCACTTTGCTTCTGTGAGGTGCAACACTCGAAAGGAACTCGACGACTTTGCCTCCGTGAGGCCCAATGCTCAAAAGAAACTTGACCACTTTGCCTCCATGAGGCCCTCGCTCAAAAGGAACTCAGCCACTTTGCCTCCATGAGGCCCAATGCTCAAAGGGAACTTGACCACTTTGCCTCCATGAGGCCCAATGCTCAAAAGGAATTCGATCACTTTGCCTCCATGAGGCCCAACGCTCAAAAGGAACTTGGCCACTTTGCTTCCGTGAGGCCCAATGCTTGAACAGTGCTCTTTATGTGACACCAACATTAACCATAACTATGAGTTCACTTGGCTTGATGGGTCTTCTCAAGCACAGCGTATTACCAAAGGTCTCGGTCACTAGTCATTACCTCTGTGAGGTTCAAAGTTCGAAGATCATGCTTCACTGCCTCATCGAATGTCTTCCTGAGTCTACCTCTACCACAAGTTCCCTCCACAATTAGAGATTGGCACTTTACACAACTGTCCTCATTCATACACATCACATGACCATACCAGCAAAGTCGCCTCTCTTGCACACCACATCTGATGCCTCATATGCCTAGCTTACACTCTGCCAAACATGCACATTGGCATTGCACATCCAACGAAGCATACTGATTTCATTTCTTTCAAGCCTACGCATGTCCTCGGTTGTCACAGCCCGTATTTCACTGCCATGTAGCATTATCACAGCTACACTCTTGGAGCATCCACCCCCACTACTAACTTGGTCACCTAGATAATGGAAGCTATCTACTACCTCCAGCTTGATCCCCCGCTGGCAGGTGTCCAAAGCTTATACTGGGTGCATCTTATGGCATTACTACCTACTCCTTTTCTACAGATCGTGCAGGGCTATCTACCTGCAGGAATTTGTGATTTGCCTGCCTTCCTACTTCCTAAGACTTTGGTTTTTGCTAGGTTAACTCCAAGGCCTTTCGATTCTAGACCTTGCTTCTAGTTCTGGTAGTGATTCCACTACAAGAGCAAGGTCATCAACATGGAGGAGCTCCCAGGGACAGCCTGTCTTAAATTCCTCTGTTATTGCATGGAGGACTATAATGAACAAAAGGGGGCTGAGCACCAATCCTTGGTGAACCCCTACTTGTACCTTGAATTCTTTGCTGTACTCATTGCCAACCCTCACCTTACTGACAGCATCTCTGTACATAACTTGTACAGCTCTCACCAACCACTCGTCTATCCCTAGTTTCCGCATTGACCACCAGATTATGGATCAGGGGACCCTGTCAAAGGCCAAGTACAGAGGCTTATCTTTGGCTATTTATTTTTCCTGCAGCTGTCCTACCAGAAATATATCATCAATGGTGCTTCTCTGACATATTTTACCATATACTCTATCTTTCTGTAATATATATATATTATCATCATCATTAAGCATCCACTTTTCATGCTGGTATGGGTTAAATGGTTTTACTGAAACTGGTAAGCTGGAGGGATGCACCAGATTCCAGTCTGATTTGGCATGGTTTCTACAGCTGGATGCACTTCCTAACGCCAACCACTCCAAGAGTGTAATGGGTGCTGGTTACATGACACTGGCCATGACCACCCTTTCACTTGGCTTGATGAGTTTTCTCAAGCACAGCATATTGCCAAAGGTCTTGGTCATTTATCATCACCTCCTCCCATGTCTTCCTGGGTCTGCTTCTTCCACAGGCTCCCTCCACAGTTAGAGACCAGCATTTCTTTACACAATTGTTCTCATCCATGGGCATCACATGTCCATACCAGTGCAGTTGTCTCTCTTGCATACCACATATGATTCCTCTTAGCCCCAATTTTTCTCTCAAGATGCTTACACTGTCTTGTACATGCACACTGACATTGCACATCCTGTGAAGCATACCATCTTAATTTTTTTCAAGCCTTTGCATATTTTCTGTGGTCACAGCTCACGTTTCACTGCCATGTAGCATGGCTGTTTGCACATCGATAGATAGATAGATTGCATCTTTTGTTTTATAACTGACATTCCTTCCTGATTTCAAAGACCTTGATTCACTTTTCTTCTCATTACATATGCTGTCTCATCTTCCAGCTTCCATACTTTGTATTCAGTCAAGTTCTATACTCTACAACTCGATTTTTTTTATTTATTTTAACCAGCATTTTCTTTCCTCTAACAATCTGCAATAATTCACATGAAGTACTAACACCCCAACGCTCCCACCCTCTCTCAATTATCCTATGATTCAGTAATGTTGATGAAAGAGTTGTGACAAAGCTGGTGGTTGGCTTTTATGAGTCAACCTTGGATAAGTTGAAGAGGAAACTGTCTTGTTTAGTATTTGTGCAGAGAGAAAAATTGAACTGATGTTAGTTAAAAGTTAAAATGTGGATATCCTAAATGAAGAGGTTAAAACAAGCACAAATGAACCCATTTGTTTGATGCGGTGTATTTAAGGTTTCGTTAGGCATCTGCTAAGGCTTGTCTCTTTTACGCTCTCAAAGATTTTAGCATGAAATTCAACATTTGTGATTTGTTACTCATGGCAATTTAGAATCAATTTTAAAAATTCCTTACTTTAAAAATGTAAGATATTTGTTGAATGTTTTAACTAGCTTGTTGCAGTACAGGAACATTGCTTTCAAATTTTGGCACAAGGCCAGCAAGTTCAGGGTTGGGTTAAATCAATTGCATTGATCCCAGTGCTCAAGTAGTATCTATTTTATTGACCCCGAAAGGATGAAAGCAAAGTCATCCTCAGTGGAATTTGAATTCAGAACATAAAGATGGACGAAATACTGCTAAGCATTTTGCCTACTGTGCTAACAATTCTGTCAGCTCTCTGTCTTGCAGTACATGAATATTGCCAATGGGTTTTTTAAAGGGAGTCAGCAACAATACTATCATTGTTTTAAGAGTTTAGACATTTTTTAAGCATGATTCTGGCGGGGTATACAGAAAAGATAATTGACTACATTTAGGTAGTTTAACCTTTTAGGGTTCACCTTATCCTGTCAAAATTGTTGCTTATTTATTCACATGCTTTGAATTAATCTTACATTTTATCTTGTAGCTTTGATGAGGTAACTTTTAAGTTTTAGAATGATATTGTATGGTTGGTGTGAGGGGCCAGATTTGTCCAGTTTGAATATAAAGCAGGTAGAATATTTGGGCCTGATATGGCCTGTTTAAATACTAAAGGGCAAAATAATTATTTTATAATGATTTGGGGCTTAGTGTTGTCATTAAAATGGTCTTGTTGAAGGGTTAAACTTGTTTGGTTTTGCAGACCAGATTGAAGTTCAAACTACATCTCACACACCAGTTAGGGACAATTATTCTTTTAACAAAAAAAAAACCTATTCATAATGCAGATGAAACTAAATGGAGAGAGGGATGGATCAGTATAAATCATATCTTAATGATATTAAAGAAGGGAAAGAATATGATGGATTAGCAAGATTTACATGCAGGGTTGTATGGGGAAAACTAATCCTTACTCGGAATTTTAGTTGCCCCAGTATTTATTTTATTTTAAAGTCTGGTATTTATTCTAGCAGTCTCTTTTGTCAAACTTAAGTTACTGGGATGTAAATACACCAACATTGGTTGTCAAGCAGTGGTGGAGGACATACACACACACATGACAGGTTTCTTTCAGTTTCCATCTTCCATATCCACTTACAAGGCTGTAATAGAAGACACTTGCCCAAGGTACCAATGCAGTGGTATTGAATTTGGAACCATGTGATTGCATAGTAGACTTCTTACTACACAGTCACAACTCATATTTTGTAATCGTATTTTACCTTTTGATTCTGTTTATCAGCAAACAACAGCATGGAGCTTCTCCTTTTGTTCCAGAATAAATAAATATCCAGATAGTGCAACAGTTTCCTTTAAAAGTTTGTGTTATTGGTTTCTACTTAAATAAACTAAATAATTGATAAACGTACACCCGAAGAACTAATATTGGTTTGAAATTTTGGTACAAGGCCACCAGTTGTCGTATAGGGTGGAAGTTGATTACATTGACCTAATATTCAATTGATATTCATTTTATCAACCCCGTAATGATGAAAAGTAAAGTCGACCCCCAACGGTATTTGAACCTAGGACATGAACTTAGAAGAAATGCCGTTCAATGTGCAAACGATTCTGCCAGCTCACCACCCTAATTAAAAAAAACATTTTTAACCATTGATTGTTCATTCAGTTTAGGGATAAGCTTTAATACTTTGAGGAATTAAAGATGCCTTAATCTGTTCACTGTTGTAAGAGAATTTGTTAAAGACTGGTCAAGTTTCCTTTTTCAGTAATCTTATTAATCTACAATTTATTACAAACTAGCAGTATCGCCCGGCGTTGCTCGGGTTTGTTTCGACCCTTTAGAATTGGAACTTTTGAAAAGTAAAAGTTTTGCATTATGTAGCTTGTTATTCTCTTTAAGAGAACATTTTTCTGGTTGAAATATACCGAAAAATGGCGACACGGCAGTAAAAAAATCTTTAAAAAATAGGGATTTTCATAGAAAAAAAAAGCACCTTTTTTATGTAAATAATTTTTGGTGTTACCATGGTCCGATTTGAATTTTTTCTTCTACGGAAGGAAGAGCAAACATTCTTCTATCATACTCTCAATTTTGGTCAACTTGTGCCGCAGGGTCTCGGAGGAAATAGTGTTAGTTAAAGGCTACCAAACCTGCCATACACAGACAACTTCAGCTTTATATAGAGAGAGATATAGTTGAATTTTCAAAATCCATTTTCCTGGATTTCATGACAACAAATTAACAAGACTAATTATCAAGATCGAGCATTATTTAACCCTGGTGATATTAATTTACTCCAGTGGTTCCCAAACTTTTTCAGGCTCTTGCCCCCTTGACACCACAAGCATTTACTACTTTCTGCTGTAAATTCAAAACAACTGTATTTCACAAATAAAACTTAAGCCATTGTTTGGGGGGTTGGGGCGGGGTTACATCCATTGTCACCCTTTTGGCTACCCCATTATCACTCCACTTTCCTTCAACACCCCCACCCTTCTACCAGCCCTAGGTTGAGGGCAGTACCACCCACCTTGGGAACCACTGATCTAGTCATCGAAACTTATTTTTCTTTTCTGTATATTTATACTGACCAAACTACTAACCCATAAGCTTCTTTATATAGCAACCAATCAACATGACCAGTTTTTGTTATTCACCAGTGACTTATGTATCATGGATAATGTTTATCATCATTATACTAATTATTAACAGTCACTGGCAGCTGTAGTTGTTGATGTTGGGACATCATTGGTCAGCTCTGACTGCAGTTGTCTGGGAAAAAATACGTTAGGTTTTTATCGTGTGTGTGTGCATGTGTGTACTGTATTTACTCACGTTTAAGTTGCCCTAGTTTATTCTTGATTTTTAACTGGGAGGGAAAAAAAAACTGCCTTGTGACTTATAAACTGCATATTTGTATACACACACACACTTTTTTAGAAGAGATAATATCATTAATTATGTAATGTGTGTGTGTATATTAAATATATATATATATATATATGTAATGTGTGTGTGTATATTAAATATATATATATATGAGAGGGAGAGAGGGTTAAGTGTATTGATTGAATCTTGTCTCATTTGTATTTACATTATTGATATAGAAATATCAAAGCTGAACTGAATTTTTCAGATGATAGCCCTTTGTGTTGTACTACCTTAGTTTCGACTACGGTGAACATAGATTTATTTATTTCTATAAATAGTAAATATGTGTTAGTAATTCAATGTATTTATTGTGCATTATCTTTGTAAGATTTTTGTTTTCTCCTTCCTTTACAAGCCAACATTGTAGTATATGCACTGATGTGGGCATTTAATGTAGTCCTAACAAGTTAAGCTTATAATTGGGTTTTAGTTCCTCATAGGAGCCATTCACTTCAGTTATATACTTGTGAATATCTTTCAAAAAGCATGAATATCATAGCTGCTTGTTTTCTTCCCTAACTGTAGGGAATTGTGCCTATTCAAAGCAGTTAATGTTTCCATATGTGTGCATGTTGCTTTTTTTTTTCTTTTAAACTGTTAGTAAGTTTATGCAGCTTCTTCAGTTGTGTGGTGCAATAAAATAACAGTAAGGCTGTTCATCCTCAATGCCTCTTCATAGTTGGCTGCTCCTAACAACACTTACTCATTCAATGTTCTCTTTCTAGTTGCTTACTGAAGTTTGTGTGTGTGTGTGCAAGCAACAACAACCACAACAACGGTAGTTCTGAATGCTGCTCATCTTCCTCCCAATTTACCATTCCTTCCTTCCACCAGCTTCCTCCCCTACACCACCACCACCAAACTGATGCTGTTTTACTTCTCCTTTAAAGGCCAACAGATTCTTTCACATTTTTCTATTTTAGATCATGGCTTTCCTCAGTTTTTTTTTGCGCATTTTTTTTTATGGCATTTATTTCCTTTCCTTGTCATTTTTAAAAGACTTATATGTCTCAAAATTTTGCTTTCTTTTAGCATAAATTCTAGTATGTACAGGTGGAGGAGGAGGTGTAATGGGATGTTATGACACTGATGCCTTTCTAGAAGAGATAATATCATTAATTATGGACTTACTGAAAGTGTTACTTTTTCTTAAAACTACATTGACTCAATAAATTCTAAGTAAAATAATTAATTATATACAATACATTTATAATTTTCTCCTGCTGGTGGGGAAATCTATAATTTTTTTTTATGGCATTTATTTCCTTTCCTTGTCATTTTTAAAAAACTTATGTCTCAAAATTTCCTTTCCTTGTCATTTAAAAAAACTTATATGTCTCAAAATTTTGCTTTCTTTTAGCATAAATTCTAGTATGTACAGGTAGAAGAGGAGGTGTAATGGGCTGTTATGGCACTGATGCCTTTCTAGAAGAGATAATACCATTAATTATGGACTTACTGAAAGTGTTACTTTTTCTTAAAACTACATTGACTCAATAAATTCTAAGTAAAATAATTAATTATATACAATACATTTATAATTTTCTCCTGCTGGTGGGGAAATCTATTTGTATGTGTTTCACTAGAAGTGGTTGTCACCCGTTCATCACTACTGGGCAGGTTTAAACTTGAAACATCAAGTAATTTGATCGTATGCATAGGCATTCCACTTTCTGTCTACACTGAAGAAAAAACAATGGTCTATAGTGTATTTTCTGTAGGATAAAGGTATATCAGGAACTAAAATACATTGAAGACTTTCAGTGTAATAGAAAATAAAATGTTGCTAACAGATTGCTTGTGGAAACTGGTTGCACCTGTTCCATTGTAAGAAAGTGCTGAATGCTTGATCATGTCCTGTAATAAAAGCAATAATAAATATGCCTGTAACATAGTCTCTGCAGTTATTATTCTTTATGGCTTTTTATAGACTTTCTAACAATCTCAATAATGAGGGAGTCTTTATCTGATTACATGATCTGCTAGATATAGCAGTCTTGAAATAGTATGCATTAACTGTAGTGTTGTGGTTGCTGCATATTGGAAAAGACAGGATTGTCATGGCTGGATTGCTTTTAATCGTAGATTTGCTCATTCAGTGTTGGTCCAGTCAGTGTTAAGCAACCATGATTGAATGCAAAAATACATCTGAGTTTTTCTACCCTTATTTCATTCAACTTTTGAGCAGACTACTCTGTTGAGTGTAATGCTTCTTTGTTCGCATTGTTTTGAATTCATCATGCATCATCTCGTAGCTTCAAGATTTCGATGGTGTGATTGTTATTCTTAAATTGTCATTGTAACATACAGAAAGTGTGAGAAGTGAGATCTGGCCGAAATATTCTGCCTCTTTTATGTTCAGATTGGTCACATTCAATATCTCACACTTCTATAATACCATTGTAAAAAAATAAACATTCACGTTATCAAAATCTTGAAGCCACAAGACAATGCATGATAAATTCAAAACATTGTGAATAAAGAAGCAATACATTTGACAGAATAATCTGAATGCTAAAGGATTAAATATAAAGAAGAGTATTTGAGCTAGATATGTCCGGTTGAATGCTAAAGGGTTAATGTAAATTTTAAAAACTTGGTTTTCCTAATAAATATTGACTCCTCTTTATTACTTAACTCTTGTTAGAAAGGTTTTTTTTTCTTCTTTTTAATGAGTAATTCTAATTGATATCATCCTAGTTCATATTAGTTTGTATAAATCGTCAGTGTTAATTTTCATGGAATCAAACTTTTCTAATGTCTCCTGTGCCAGAACCAGTTCCAGTAAAGTTATTTTATAATCTCCAAGTCTTGCAACCAGATTACCAAACTCAGTGATGTAAACTTACTGTTTGTTCTTCTGTTTGGTATTGCTTAAATCCTCCACAAAGGATGGATCTAATTTTTGGTAGAAATGTGTCGTTCCTTTTATTATTGTTGTGGCCAGGCTGCAGCAACAAAGTCTCCCTACCACACTTCCCAGTCCATCATCACTGCCTTGAGGTCCAATTCCAATACAGTCTCCTTGGCATTTCCTTACTAGCATTAAGGAGACAATTGGAGCTCATCTTTTCAGTTCTCGGCTGGTTGCTAATTCCCAGATGTGCATTTCTTTCCTTTTTAGTGGAGGTGGTGCAAGTAATTTTTTTTCTCTTTGTTTTAAGTAAGATTAATGTTTCTTTCATAAAATGTTATGATTTTTGAAAATTATTTGCCTTTCTTTTTAAATTTCAGTCCTCCGGAGTTACTGTTGCAGATGAAGTTTTAGACGCTTTTCAAGAAATCAAATTGAAGCATAAACATAGATATGTCATATTCAGACTATCCGAAGATTTAAAAAGTATTGTTGTGGAGGAGCGAGCTGAAAAGGGTAAGTATAGGTTAGGGTGAAAGAAAAGAGATTGAAAACAAAGGATAATATATTATTTATATTTGGGAATGAGGAACAAACAAGACTTAGTGTTAAGAATATATAGAAAACAATTACTTTTCTGATTGAACATACATACACACTTTTGTTGGCACGTAAAACTACCATCCGTTCGTGTCCATTGCCAGCCTTGCCTGGCCCCCGTGCCGTTGCACGTAAAAGCACCATCCGCTCGTGTCCGTTGCCAGCCTCGCCTGGCCCCGTGCCAGTAGCACGTAAAAGCACCATCCGTTCGTGTCCGTTGCCAGCCTCGCCTGGCCCCCGTGCCGGTGGCACGTAAAACACCATCCGTTCGTGGCCGTTTGCCAGCTCTGTCTGGCACCTGTGCAGGTGGCACGTAAAAAGCACCCACTACACTCACGGAGTGGTTGGCATTAGGAAGGGCATCCAGCCGTAGAAACACTGCCAAATCTGACTGCCAAATCACAGACCCCAGTTAAACCATCCAACCCATGCTAGCATGGAAAACGGAAGCTAAATGATGATGATGATCCCTTTGAGGTTGACAAAAGTCCCTGTCTAAAGTGTGTATTGACAGAATTGTTGGAGCATTCAATGATGAACAACCTTTTATCAATTTTTGAACCTTATTGGGATCTCATCAGAAGCGTCTACATCATTCTGACAATCTCCAGGGAAACAAGCAGCCAAATAGTTTATATACATACATATGTATATGTATATACAGGAGTGGCTGTGTGGTAAGTAGCTTACTTACCAACCACATAGTTCGAGGTTCAGTCCCACTGCGTGGCACCTTGGGCAACTGTCTTCTAGTATAGCCTCGGGCCGACCAAAGCCTTGTGGGTGGATTTGGTAGATGGAAACCGAAAGAAGCCCATCATGTGTGTGTATGTATGTATGTATATATATATGTGTGTGTGTCGACTGGCACCCATGCCAGTGGAGCACTAACTGCTCCATCCAAGCAGGATTACTGCCAGAGCAGCTGTCTGGCACATAAAGCACACCATTTGAGCGTGATTGTTGTCAGTGTCGCCTCACTGGCGCTTGTGTCTGTGGCACCTGAACAAAACATTCGAGCGAGGTTGTTGCCAGTGCTACTGGACTGACTCCTGTGCAGGTGGCACGTAAAAAACACCATTTTCGAGCGTGGCCATTGCCAGGCTGGCCCTCGTGCCAGTGGCACTTTAATAGCACCCACTACACTCTCGGAGTGGTTGGCGTTAGGAAGGGCATCCAGCTATAGAAACTCTGCCAGATCAGATTGGAACCTGTGCAGCCATCTGGTTCACCAGTCCTCAGTCAAATCGTCCAACCCATGCTAGCATGCAAAGCGGACGTTAAACGATGATGATGTGTGTGTGTTTGTCCCCCCAACATCGCTTGACAACCGATGTTGATGTATTTACGTCCCTGTAACTTAGCAGTTCGGCAAAAGAGACCGATAGAATAAGTACTAGGCTTACAAAGAATAATGGGGTCGATTTGCTTGACTAAAGGCGGTGCTCCAGCATGGCCGCAGTCAAATGTGTATATATATGTATGTGTGTGTGTGTGTATATATATATATATGTATACGTGTATATATATATATATATATAAATGTGTATATGTGGGTGTGTGATAAGTAGCTTGCTTCCCAACCACATGGTTCCGGGTTCAGTCTCACTGCGGGGCACCTTGGGCAAGTGTCTTCTACTATAGCCTATGTGTATATGAATATATGTGTGTGCATGTATATATATGTGTATGTTTATATATGTGTATGTATATGTTTGTGTGTGTATATATATATATATATATATATATATACGAGCCCCCCCCTCCAGTGGACGGTGCTGAGTTGTCAAACATTTAAACCAAGTTTTCTCAAAACAACTTGTCTGACCGTCCCATGGGCATCCCCTTTGAGAAACACTGATTTAACCTAAATTTGAGACACCAGCGAAAGAAGAAATAAAGATAGACTTTTTTTCTATTCCAAAGAAAAACGATTTTATTCACACAAATATGCAACTGAAGAGTTTAAGGTACCAGTAATGATAAGGCTGTTGACTGGGAGAACACAAACACGGTTTAAACAGAAAGCTTGGCAGGAAAGAAACGTGCTTTTAAGCAGTACAAAAACAACAAAAAATGGAAGGTGCAGTTATGTACAGGTTGACAGAAGAAAAGCAGGACAAAAACGATGCATGCAAATGGGTTAGTTGGAGGTAAATCTAGATAGAAAAGCATGATGAATTTATGAAAACGTACCGGGGACAAAAATAAGTTTATCTGATAAAACATGTAGGAAATCAACTTGGGATGATTTTTGATGAAAAACAACAACCTAGGGGACTAAGTGACTAATTTTGAGCTAGCTAACTTTATGGGATGTTCATGGGCATGGAAAAGCTAGTGGAGCGCAGCCTTGTAAACCACATTCATTGTTACTGCGTCTGGAGCGTAGTAGAAAAGGTTTGTTGAACAGCCCACATACAGTTGTCCATGCAAAAAGCAGGGAGTGCTGACTTCCAACCCCACGACTTTCAACAACTGCCTCTGTGCTTTGTTGATGGTCATCGCAAAGCTCAGGCGAATAGGGGATTGAACACGTTTCATCGGGTAAACACAGTCCGACAGAATTAATGGCATGCGGGAAATAAAAACAACATCCCCTGCTCCTTGACCCATGATAACTTTTGCCTTGAGAATGCCTGCGCAAACTGCACGTGCATTTTTTCGCTTACGCGTAGTATCGATCACAACAGCTGATGTACTTGCACTTTCCCACGGCTTTATTGATCGCATTCTCACCTGGAATTGATTTTTCTAATTTTTTAAAGACTTATACACACCCTGGTCGACTTTGCCTTTCATCCTTTCGGGGTCGATAAATTAAGTACCAGTTACGCACTGGGGTCGATGTGATCAACATAATACCTATGTCTGTCCTTGTTTGTTCCCTCTATGTTTAGCCTTTTGTGGGTAATAAAGAAATAAGTATCTACATATCAAATTTGAGCGCAATTGGATGGAGGATGGCTGAGATCCTAGAAGACACACACACACACAGACA
The DNA here is from genome assembly GCF_006345805.1 of Octopus sinensis. Classification (NCBI taxonomy): domain Eukaryota; kingdom Metazoa; phylum Mollusca; class Cephalopoda; order Octopoda; family Octopodidae; genus Octopus; species Octopus sinensis. The sequence continues at coordinate 70,453,596 of NC_043007.1, read as the reverse complement.
GACAACAGATTTTATATAATAGATGTATTATATATCTGCTTGTCCTTCTTCATCATTTAATGTCCTTTTTCCATACTGGCATGGGTTGGAAGGTTTAACAGGAACCAATAAGCCAGAAGATTATATAGAACACCAGTGTCAGCTTTGCCGTGGTTTCTACACCCTGGATGCCTTTCTAGTGCACTTTACAGACTGTAATTGGTGGGTTTTTTTTTTTCACAGCACCACCTAGTGAGTAACTTATCAAGTAACTTGCAACACAAGACCCTTCATCTATGTAAGGGGATTCCATTGAGAGAGGTAGCTTTGTGCTAATTGAATTGTACATGCATACATGTATGTGAATGTGTCATGAATGTTGAGTAATGACCGAAAGTGTACAATTGTGAATACAAGCAGTTGAAATAGGGCTCCTCTGAAGGATCTCTGGAGTAACATTGCTCAACAGGGTGTCTGCTTGAAGACGAAGTGGTCTCTCCACGTGAATTTTCCTTGACATCACAATTGAATATGTTGAGGGGTTTAATAAGTGTCATAAGTGCCACCCTGGCCATTTTTGAGGTTGGTATATTATTTTCTTTATCTCGATATCTAGAATCCCAAAAAGTTGGAAGAACCAGTGTGGCTTGGACCAGAGAGTTTAGTAATACACCATCGTAAGCACACACACTCAATAAGTTTTTCTGCGGTCCCTGTATCATTTTTGAAGTGTTATGGCTCATTTTCTAATATTTCTTGTTACCTTCATAACGATAATGGGTTATTATTTTACTATCTTGTCTTACTTCTTAAAGATACTTACCTTGGTATATAGAAACACAAACTATACCTTTGGTGGGGGTCTCTGTATGTTTTTTTTTTGTAGGTATTATGGCTAAAATATGCAATGCGATACACCGTTTCATAGCACCAGTATATTCTACAAAATAAGAAAGGCGCAGTCATTGTTTCATCCTTCTGATGCATACATAAAATAAATAATTTTATGGCGGTGGGATGATTAGAGGAGGTCTTCATGGTCATTTTATGACCAAAATCAGCTTTCTAACTTCATTCCTTGCCAAGATATCGCATTCTGAAAGTCGCACAACTTTGTGTTTTTCTCGGTTTTATGTTGTGAAGCTTATGACAATCTGTTACTAAACACCTCAATTTTAAAATATTAATGTAAAATGTTAAGATAACAGTCTTGTATTTGCTGATACTGTTTTTTTTTTTTTTGTTTTCTTTTGACAAAATTTACTATTTTAGAAAGTACCCCCATCGATATTTTCTTGTGGTCTTGATTATGTTGATTTGGTAGAATGGTGTGTTTTATTATTTTCACAGATGTTTATTGAAAAAAAAAAAAATGTTTTATGACGTTAGGGTAAATTTAATGAACAAACATTGCTACCATGTTGATGATTAGATCTTCCGAATCAGATGTTTTCTGATGTAAACTTTAATATGAAACATTGTAGCATTGATGAATAAATTTCATTAATTCTAAGTTTTAAGATTTTAAATAGGAATAAAATATATTTTATAAAAGATGATGCTTTCATAACTGGTATATGTATTTCATTAGAATTATTATTATCTTCATCATTGTCGTTGACTATGTGCTACGTATGTCAGTTGATACCATTTCTGGCAAGAGCTTTGAAATAAAACCTAGAAGTTCCAGACACCCAGCTGAATACTTAACAGACGCTGACGACATCGCTCTTATCAGTGATTCTCTCTCTAATGCCCAGTCTCTTTTACAATCTCTCGAACAAGCCTCAAATTGTGTAGGTCTTTACCTCAATGAGGGCAAGACTGAATATGTAAACAAGTGCCTCTCCAACAGTGATTGCATCATCCATACTCTCAACAATACGCCCTTAAATATGGTTTCTGATTACAAATATCTTGGGTCATACATATCATCATCTGGAAAAGATTTTCTAACTATAAAGGGTATGGCCTGGTCAGCCTGTAATGATATGCTTAAGATCTGGTCATCAAATCTAAGTAGAGACTTAAGCTTAAAATCTTTAAAGCCACAGTCGAACTAATTCTACTATATGGCTCAGAAACCTGGACGTTATCAAAGAAGCTTGAGAGGCGGTTGGATGGAACCTACACTCGTCTCCTTATGAGAGCTCAAAATCTCTCGTGGAAGCACCATCCAACCAAAATGCAAATATATGGGAAACTACCACCTGTGTCATCTTTTGTGAAAGGTAGGAGAGTCCAGTTAGCTGGACATTGTTGTAGAGCTGAAAACGAGGCAATTTCTACTCTCCTCCTCTGGAAGCCATCTACTCACGATACCAGAGGGCACACACTCTCCTACCCTGATGTAATCTCCAGGGATACCGGCATCCAGCAACAGGACCTCCGTAATGCTATGATGGACCGTGCAAGTCTGGCGTAGCATGGTAAATTCCATTGTCTCGACCACGGTCGATCAGTAATGATGATGATGATGATTATTATTATCAGAATATAATTTTGTGCATTAACACAGTGTATTATATAAACCGTATTGTGAAGTAAATATGTATATATCTATATATATATATATATATATAATGTATATACACACACACACACGGTGTATATAGTAATATCTGCAAAAAATTATTGACATCGGGATAAAATTCTTAATAGAACTGTGCTTGAGAGAGCTATTATGCTAAGCATGTATGCTTTCCTGAGCAAATTCCTACTATGGTGAAGGGAGCATGTAGTACATATGCCCAGCTCCAGGCTCACTAAACAGATCTCCTGTGGTCGTCTAGCAATTGTCTCGTGGTCAAGTGGTGGACCAAACAGGAAATGTAAAGACCCTCTCAAGACCACCTTGAAAAAGTGTAACATAGAGCTGCCTACTTGGGAGCATCTTGTTTGGGATTGCTCCCTGTGGTGTAGTGCTGTGTACTCTGGTGTACAGCACTTTAAATCTGATGCGACCAGAGAAACTAAAGAGAGGAGGGCGGCAGGGAAAGCAAATCTCACTGGGTCCTGTCTCTGCTATTATGTGTTCCTATTGTAATTGCAGATTCCATGCCTAAATTTGCCTAATAAGCTACCACAAGACTAACACAGTGTAAAGCTGATAATCTGGTCATCTTCAGAGACATGAAGGACAAAGCTAATGATCTGTGTGTATATTATATATGTGTTTGTGTGGTGTGTGTGTATGTATATGATATATATTTATGTATATAGGTGCAGCAGTGGCTGTGTGGTAAGTAGCTTGCTTACCAACCACATGGTTCCGGGTTTAGTCCTACTGTGTGGCACCTTGGGCAAGTGTCTTCTACTGTACCCTCGGGCCGACCAAAGCCTTGTGAGTGGATTTGGTCGGTGGAAACTGAAAGAAGCCCTTCGTATATACATATATATATGAGTGTGTTTGTGTGTCTGTATTTGCCCCACCCCCACATTGCTTGATTCCCAGTGCTGGTGTGTTTACATCCCCATAACTTAGTGCTTTGGCAAAAGAGACCAATAGAATAAGTACTAGGCTTACAAAGAATAAGTCCTGGGGTTGCTTTGCTCAACTAAAAGGCAGTTCTCCAGCATGGCCGCAGTCAAATGACTGAAACAAGTAAAAGAATAAATATCTATATAAAACAACGGATGTCTGTGTACGTTATATGTATACATTTCCAGAGTTTTCAACCAATTTTCTCCAAACTTTACACACACACACACACACACACACATTACTTATGTGCTAAGAATAATCACGCACTATAACTTTTTTGCCCAGAGCTCCCGGATAAAGTGAGAAATGAGGAAAAAAAGGTGTTTTACACAGGTTTTTCTCTAACAACTGCAGTTTTCAACTGAATCTCTCCCACTTCTCGTTCTCTGTTTCTCTTGCTTACATATATTCTCTCTCGCCCTCTGCAATAGTTCCTCTCCTTCCTTCCTTTCTCCCTCCCTCCCTCCCTCCTCTCCTTCTGAGTTGAAACAATTCAGCAATAGCATTACGGGAAGAACAAACAGTAGGAAGGAACTAGACAAGTTTTAAGTGGGTATAGAATGATGAGAAGCAGGATGAATTTCAACATTTCCTTTATTGCTCTTGTAGAATTAACCTCCCCCTCCGTCTCCTCCACATCACCTGTTTCCTGCAAAACCTCCATGTGCTGCTGCATCTGTAACTCCTTTAGCTCTTCTGTTGTCAGTTCCTTGGAGTGGTCCTCGATGAGCTTATTGATGTCACCTTCATCCACATCCAGGCCCATGGACTTGCCAAGAGATACAATCTCCTCCACCACTGCCGCTTCAGGTTCGAGTCTTTCAAACTCTGTTTCAGACTCAACTTCAGTCCACAGCTTCTTCCACGCAGAGGTGAAGGTCGTCTTTGTAACACCCTGTCAGGCCATGTCAATAATTCTGAGACATATCTTGATGTCATAGTGGTTCTTCCAGAACTTTCGAAGGGTGAGGTCTTTGCTCTCTGTCACCTCAAAGTGGCAACAGAAGAGGTGCTTAGTGAAGAGCTTCTTGAAATTTGAAATCTCCTGCTGATCCATGGACTGCAATAGGGGTGGTGTTGGGTGGAAGGTAGAGAACCTTTATAAACTCGAACTCTTTGAGGCTAGATGGGTGAGTAGGTCCATTGTCCAGGATGAGAAGGCTTGCATTGATAGGTTATTTTCCTGGAGATATTTCCTAAAGTCAGGACCAAAGACCAAATTCACCCACTCCACACCCTTGGTCTTGCCTTCCACATAACCGGCAGTTTTCCTTTGAGAATCTTCTGTGACTTAAAGGCTCTGGTGTTTTCCAAATGCTAAACTAGCAGCAGCTTAATATTGCATTGGTGCACAGTGGGAGTGTTTGCCTATCTTTCATGGGTTTGTGGTCTGGCATTCTCTTCTCCTCTGCTGTTGTATATGTCCTCTTTGACATCTTCTTCCAAAAAAGACCTGTCTCATCACATTTGAAGATTTGCTGGGGGATGTATCCTTCGGCTGCTATAATTCTGGCAAAGGTTTAGAGGTAATCTTCAGCTGCCTTCATATCTACCCTCACTACCTCACCATGGCTGACAATGGGGTGAATGCCGGTCCTGTTTTTAAAATTCTCGAACCAGCACCAACTGGCTTTTAAACAGCTTGCCTGATGCCTCGTCCAGACAAGTGTCTGGAGTCTGCTGCAGCAAATCAGCATAAATAGCTTGTGCATTCTCACAGATTATAGCCTCTGTCATGGTATCCCCTGCAAGCTGCTTCTCGCAGCTTCTCCATATTTTCATGGATAGATGTTTGCTCTTTAGAAATTGTTTTAACACCCTTGGCTGACATTATAGCCTTTATTGACTACTTCTGCTTTAGTATGGTGCAGATCGAAGTGCTACGCTTGTACTGCTTTGCCATGTTGACTACCCGCACTCATTGGTCATGCTTTTTGATAATTCCATTCAATGCACATCATCCACTTCTTCTTCTCACCACTGTCTTTTGCACTCACTTTCTTTGGACCCATGGTTGGAAAAACAAAGTTTTGTAAAATAAACTGCAAGCACAACACTGATGCTTCTGTAGCCTACAACGACCAAGTAAGCATTTTACCACCTGTCTAACTAGTGTGCATGTCTGTCTAGCTATCATCTACTAATGATCTTGGCACTTGCTAACATGCATGTCTGTCTAGCTATCAACTGAGACGCGAGATGCTGGACAGATATTACAGCATTCACTGTGGCGTTTGCTATGCCAACTAGTGGTGGAGTATCTGAAGCTGACTCGTAACCTGAATTTTAGCTTGCAACTCGAAGCAAAAAATCAGCCAAGAGTCGGCTGTTATCTTGGAAAACTCGTTGGTTGGGACTCTCGTAAGTCAAGTTACCACTGTATGTATGTGTATATACTCTTTACTCTCTTTTACTTGTTTCAGTCATTTGACTGTGACCATGCTGAAGCACCACATTTATTCGAGCAAATCGACCCCAGGACTTATTCTTTGCAAGCCTAGTGCTTATTCTATCAGTCTCTTTTGCCAAACCGCTAGTAAACACACCAGCATCGGTTGTCAAGCGATGTTGGGAGGACAAACACAGACACACACACACACACACACACCACACACACACACACACACACATATATATATATATGACGGGCTTCTTTCAGTTTCCATCTACCAAATCCCTTCACAAGGCTTTGGTTGGCCTGAGGCTATAGTAGAAGACACTTGCCCAAGGTGCCATGCAGTGGGACTGAACCCGGGACCATGTGGCTCGTAAGCAAGCTACTTACCACACAGCCACTCCTACGTCTATATATATGGCTCTACCTACTACCAGGTTCAGTCTTGGGGAATGTAGAACCATCTGTTATTCATTATTGTTCCTGGGTCTACTGTGACTTGGAGTAGTAGCACCTGTCAGGGTCCTAACTTGGGTTAATTAGTATGACATGGAAGAAAGTCCAAGCACAAATCCTCACTATCTCACGAGTACTGTAGGAAAGGAAAAAGTTAAGGGTGACAATCTTTACATAAAACAAAGGATTGGAGTCCCTCAGGCAGTCCATTGCCCACTTTTGCACCCTTCCAACAACTTCAGTGTTGGTAGATCCCTCCCACCATGTAAGTTTTCTGTAGGAGAAGGCCACTCCAGTGTAAAACCTACAGCATGCTGGTCACTATCTTGGCCTGCTGAACCACTGTGGTCAGACGTCGAAGTCTGAAGAGTGGGATTGGATTACTTGGACTAACTTTCATTTTGAAACTACTAAGCACAGGCAGGATGAAAAGCCCAGGAGCAAATGCAAGGGGCTGAAACGGGGCTCCTTCAAAGGATCATTTGAGTAATACTACTTGACAGGGTGTGTAGCGCAGAGGTCATGGGTTCTCTCTAGGTCAGTTGGTTACTTCTCTGCATTGAGAGGTCCCAGCTTTGGTATTATGGACACGTGATTAAGATGTATGAAAGAATCACCAGACAAATTTCTTCAAGCAAAGCCAGCTGAGACCAAGAATGAGACGATTGGATAATATTCATTGTCTCAGATGATCATGTTCAGGAATTCAGCTGGAAAGTAATCACGGTTGCTTCTGATAGGACACTATGGCAGGGGTGCCTGAGGCTTCTAGTCCCATGATACTCCTATGAATAGTAGATGGATGGACTTGTGTGTGTGTGTGTGTGTTCAGGTAAACCTTAATTTGTGTTGTTGTGAATGCATTAATTTAAGCAATCTATGCAATATATGAAAGATTAACAGCTGTTTTTAAGAACCTCCTGTATCTTTTAACTAATGTACCTTTCATTTCTTTCTTTCTCTGTCTTCAATGAGGAAAATTTACTTTAAATAAAAAGTAGCTATTTTATTCTGTTATGGTAAATTTAACGAACAAATGTTGCTACGATGTTGATGATTAAATCTTCCGAATCAGATGTTTTCTGATGTAAACTTTAATATGAAACATTGTTGCATTGATGAAGAAATCTCATTGATTCTAGAATTTAGGATTTTAATTAGAAATAAAATACCTTTTCTTATCTGGTAAGTGTATTTTGTTAGTATTATTATTAGAGCATAATAATTTTATACATTGACATAAATTGACTTACATAGTAGTTAGTGCACTATATAACATACAGATTGTACTACATGTGTGCGTGTCTGTACATATATATTTGTGAGTTCATCATCATCATCTTGTTCCATTTAATGTTTATCTTCCGACAGAATATCTGCTTTGGCATGGTTTCTGCAACTGGTTAACATTCTTAATGTCAACCTCTTTTACAGGGTATACTGGGTGCTTTTTTTCATGGCATCAGCATCAGGGAGCTTACCAAGTAACTTGCAGGGCAAGATCCCTAACCTAAGGTGAATGATAGTATTGAGTGAGGTGGCTTTGTGCTACTTGTGCGTGTGTGCACACGCACACAATGTCCTGGGTATGACATTAACTCAAGCATTCTGATTCTGTCAAATGTAATGCTTATATATTCACATTATTTTGAATTATTCATGCATTATCTTGCAGCTTTGAAACTTCAGCGATGTGATTGGCACTATAATGCCATTATAGTGTAGGTATAAAAGGCCAGACCTGGCCAATTTGGACATAAAACCAAAAGAATATTTGGGCTGGATATGGCCGGTTTAAATGCTAAATGGTTGAACTACATCCAGTGGTGAGGCTCCAGTTCTGGAGTTGAGCGGGGTGTGGAGTCACATCTTGATTAACTGTTATTCCCAAGTCCATTCTGAACAAGAATAGTAGTGCTTGCCACGGTCTCATTTATAGGTTAACCCGTTAGCATTTAATCCAGCCATTTCTGGCCCAAATATTCTATGTTTTATGTTAAGACTGACCAGATCCAACCCCTCACACCTACCCTACAATGTCAATCTAAAAATATACAAACACACCATTGAAATTTCAAACTGATGAGATAATGCTTGATGATTCCAAAACATTGTGGATAAATAAATATTACATTTCACAAAGAAATCTGAATTCTAAAGGGTTAACTGGCCATATCCGGCCAAAATAGCTAATCTGTTTTATGTTCAAGCTGACTAGATCCAGGCTCTCACACCTACCCTACAATGTTATTCTACATTAAGTAATTACACCATCAAGATCTTGAAGATATGAGATAATGCATGATTAATTCAAATCAATGGGAATCAATAAGCATTATGTTTGATAGAATAATCTGAACACTAAAGGGTTAAATATAATCCCCAGAAGTAGTAGAGGTTTTGACTTTTTTTTTTTTTTGGTAAAGCCCTGGGGAAACACCTCTCTTAGGGGACAGATTATCTAACATAAAGCTTGCAGACAAAATAACAGCAGTCATCTTGCAATGCTTGTCACTGCCAGCAAGAGAATGGCAAAAGTGTTGTGCAAGCTGTTGTCACTTAAATCCAATGACGTACAGATGTCTCTCTTGATTTGGCTATCTGACAAGATGTGGCAACCATTATAGATATATATGTCTGTATGTTTATATATATATATATATACTAGCAGTATCGCCCGGCGTTGCTCAGGTTTGTAAGGGAAATAACTATAAAGCATTTTTAGAGAGTTATAGCCAAAAAATAGCAAAAAGATGGGAAAAAATGATGGTAAATTTTTTTTTTAGTTAAAAATGGTGGAGTTGCGTCCCCTAGACAGTTTGCGGTTTGTGTTTCTGATTCTCGACCCCATGTCGAATTTATCGATTTTTTTCAGAACTGGGGGAACTTTTCAAAATTGTCGCTGCGTTAGTTTTGAATTATGACATTGGGGTATGTGTGTGTCAAGTTTCATCAGAATCGGTTGAAAGCCGTGGTCAGGGTGAGGGTACAAGAAAACAGACACACAGAAACACGCACAGACAAACTGCCGTTTATATAGAGAGATATATATATATATGTGTGTGTGTATGTAGACATGTCTTCTGATATGTATACATGTGTCTGTGTACATATATATATGTACATCTTGGGAAGGTTATATAAAATGCGTCATGATGTATTCAAACAATTTGAGTTGAAGGAAAAGAACAGTAAATAGAACTACATCCCACTACAAAGACACACTTTGCCTGATCCCAGGCAAATTCAAAATCATCAATGCCTCCACTGTAACTTCATAACAAAATCCATACGCGGGCTGAAATTACATTCATGCATCCATTGCAAATAGAAGTAGTGTTTTTGTTTTTCTTTCTCTTTAAGTCCTCTCCTTCACCAACGGGAATAACCATATCTGACATTTGACATGGTTTTTATGGCTGGATGCTTTTGGTAACACCAACCATTCTACTGAGTGTACTGGGTGCTTTTTACATGGCTCCGGCAACAGTAAGGTCACCAAGTAACTTGCAAGACAAGACCCCCTCAGCTGAGTGGAGAGTAGTTTTATAGGGAGTTTTGTGCCAGGTGATGAAAAGATAACGTAACAGGAGGACAGAAACAGGCATCTTGCAGTAGAAACAATACGTGGCTACCCAGGTGGAAAAGGAGAGAAAGTGATAAAAATGTTAGGATATACTTTGGAATTAAATGAAGGGTATATATGTGGTACAGACGGGATTGAGTGGGCAGGTAAGTTCACAAGAGTGCAAAAGGAGAGAAGACAGAGGGGAGGGGAATGCAGTCTGTGGTGAATATGAGTGGATGGGAGGGGTGTTAGGAAGATAGGTAGTGCCAGGGAGAGATTTGTCATGGACAAATTGTTTTCAAGACATAGGTATGAACGACATGCCTTTTAGGCTTCAATTTTACTTAGAAGGAAAGTGTCTTCTCAAGCAGAGCAAATCGTTAATCATCTTTGTTCTTTGTTATCACCTCTGTGGGGCTCAACATCTGAAGCTTATTTTTCAATACTTCTTTCGATGTTTTCCTGAGTCTTTATCTTATATACTCAGGTAAATTTTTGGGGGGTGTGCAGTATAATATGGATGTGTGGTATTTTCTAAACAGAATGTGTGCAGAAAGTTTGTGTGTGTTGTTGTTGTGAATGCATTAATTTAGGCAATATATGCAACAACATATGTAAGATTAACAACTGTTTTTAAGAACCTGCTGTGTCTTTAACTAATGTAGTTTTTACTTCTCTCTTTGTTCATTGAGAAAAGTTACTACTTTACAATTAAGTGTAAATGATTTCTGATAATGTAGGTTCCTGAAGATTGCTCTTAAGATCCAGAAAACAGCCCAGGTTTTTCGTGGCTGGTACCCTCACATCCTTAATCAAGAAAGCCCTACAATCTGGTCAAACCATGCAATTGGGATCAAGTATTTTATTTTGCTCTGCTGACTCTTTATCTCCCCAAAACTGCTACTGATCAAGGTGGCCTGTCAACAACAACCCTAGTCAGGACTAACATCTTGTCCTTCGGGCTGATGCCTATATCTAGCATCTGAACATGTTGTACTCAGCCCATTCTCGATCCTGCAGACCTCCAACCCTGACACCAGCTCAAAGTATCTATGTGACTGTTTATGCCAAACTCATCGAGGGCCATGTCTTAGTAAGTGTCAGAGTAGTTGCCTTTGACAGCGCTGTCCTCCATCTTACCAAAGAGGTCCTGACTGCCCACTGACTCAAACATCTTGAGCTACCTGCAGATCTGAAACTCATACCATCACCTGACCTTCAGTTGCTGTGTATGGCCTTGAGAAAGACATTCTTTCTGCTCTGAGGTCTTTAACTGCCAGTAGCGACAGAGATGTTGGCAGTTTCTGATCCAGTCACCTTAAAGTCTTGCTGTCACCACTCACTGCTGAAGCTGAGTGCATTTACAGGACCCTGGACCCTAATCCCCGAGGCCTCTTCTTTTCAGTTCACTAATTGCTCTCGAGAAGGGCAAGGGCATACTCCCCATTGCTGTGGGCAATGTCTTTCGGAGACTCACAGCCAAAGTCATCTGCAGCTGTGTTGCATTCAAACCAGGTGAGAAACTCAGCCCAGTACAGCTGGATGCTGGCATAGACAGTAGGTGTGAGGGAGCTGCTCATGCCACTAGACTCCGCTCTTAACAAGAGCTCTGGCTGCCTTTAACAAGATTATAAAGCATGGCCTAGATGCCACAGGCTTCCCTTTCCATCTCAAGCTAGTGGGACTAGACCAGCAGGACAATAAAAGGCCAGATGGTATGACATTTTTCCATTCCCTGGCAGTAGGCCCCTTATCGAGGATGTCGAAACTACTGCCAGTGGCAACTTGGTGTTGTCAGCTACTATTGCAGGTGCCACTGTTCATTTGGCTGAGAAAAGCAAACTGTCAAGGTATCAGTCACTCTTCCACAGGTTTATGGCCATGCCTGTGGCAGTTGAGACCTCCGGCATTCTTGGCTTCTGGACCGCTATTGGGCTCGAAATTGCTACCTGCAAATGAGCCCCACAAGTCAGAGTGGCTGTTCCAGCCCATCTTCCTCACTTTCCTCTAGGGCATTTTGTCTGCTGATGCCGTGAGAAATGTTTTTATATTGTCAGCGGCTTACTTACCTGATGGAAATAGCGGGCAAATCTCCCTCCCTCAAGTTGTAACAGCTACTTTGGGAGAGGAATGCCACATTTAAGAAATAACCAAACAAATAAGCATAGTAATATTTCTACACACTAATAAGTACCCCTTAGTTATTGTAACTATTTTATGCTGTTATGGTTTAATGAACAAATGTTTCTACAATGTTGATGATTAAATCTTCCGAATCAGATGTTTTCTGATGTAAACTTTAATATGAAACATTGTAGCATTGATGAATAAATTTCATTAATTCTTGGATTTAAGATATTAAAAATAAAATAAATTTTATAGAAGGTGATGCTTTCATAACTGGTAAATGTATTTTATTAGTATTTTTGTTTATTAGAGTATAATAATTCCATATATTGGTGCAAAATGTTCTTCACAATTGCTGGTGGAACAGATCCAACTTTTGTTCTCATAGAAATATTATTTATCAAATAAACATTAAATTATTTATTTGATGCCATTGCTGTCTGACTGGCTCCTGTACCAGTGGCATGTGAAAAGCACCATTTGAGTGTGGTCATTTCCAATGCCACCTGACTGGACCCCGTCCTGGTAGCACATAAAAAGCACCCACTACATTCTCTGAGTGTTTGGTGTTAAGAAAGGCATCCAGCTGTAGAAACCTTGTCTGATTAGATTGGAGCCTGGTGTAGCTGCCTGGCTTGCCAGTCCTGGGACAAACCATCCAACCCATGCCAGCATGGAAAGCAGATGTTAAACAATGATGACGATGTCTTTGCTGATTCCACTTCACCCTTCCTTCTATGGATTTCTCAATGTGATCAGTTTTTGTAATTTGATTATCTTGTTTTATTGATCTTTAAATGGTCTCCCCATCAACAATGGAACTGGAATTCTTAAATACTAAGTCTTAATTTTCATTTTAATGGAATTATATCCTAAGAATGAGATTTCTAAAAATTTCTCTAAAATACATCAGTGAGTAATTGTTCATGTTGGTATGTTGGTATCAAACTTGGAACTTGTTGATTATTCCATAATATTAAGATTACCTTTTTTTCTTTTTTTTCTCGATGATCTATTAACGATAGTGTGTCGTTATAACTTTTAGGAAACTCAGAGTTTAGATATAGTAGAATGTTCAGCTTTTATATTTCTTCTGTCCAGATTATCTGAAATGTCTTTTCACCAGTTGTTTTCCATTTTATTTTATTTTCTGAAGATAAAACGTACCAAGATTTTGTCGAGAAACTTCAATGTGCTGCTGGAAACCATCAGTGTCGTTATGGAGTTTTTGATATGGAATACAAACATAATGATATGTGTAGACAAAAGTTGGCCTTCTTTTTATGGTAAGTTAAAATTTTTTTTGTCTACAGTTATATATCTGGGATTTATCAAAATGTTTTCCCATAAGTGCTAATCCCTTATTGTAATTCACCAGGACAATCTAGACACAAGCATGACTGTGTGGGTAGGCAGTTTGCTTCTCAACCACATGGTTTTGGGTTCAGTCCCACTGCGTAACACCTTGGACAAGTGTCTTCTGCTACAGTCTTGAGCCAACAGAAGCCCCATAATTGAATTTGGTTGGCAGAAGTTCCCATCATGTGTGTGGAAATGCTTGTGCCTCCTAACAGGTAGGAGGGAATCTATACTTTCTGTAAAAGAAAGGTAAAGGGTAAAGACCCCCTTTGATCATGAATTACCATGGAATTGCACCTAGAAAGTTACCCTCCCAGGCACAAGTTCAGGCGAGGTTGTTTATGGAAGACCAACAGATGCCCATGCATACCAGCCTCCTTTCTCCATACCACCGATGTTATCCAAGGGAAAGGCAAATGCCGATCAAGCTTGGCACTAGTGACGTTGCAACTAATTTCTACAGCTGAGTGAACTGGAGCAACGTGAAATAAAGTGTCTTGCTCAAGAACACAACAAATCCCAGTCCGGGAATTGAAATCAATACCTCATAATTGTGAGCCAACGCTCTAACCACAGAGTTATGTGCTTTATGTTCAATGAATTATCATCATATTATTGCTATCTGAACTTCATACTCTTTACACGTTTAACAGCTATATAACACTCCACACAGGTAACAACAACAAACATTTCTTTAACTTCTGCATACATCATCATACACTCTATACTAATGTTAAACACCTTCCCAACTCAAATTAGTATTCCTTAAAGAATAAACTGTATTTTGATTGACTTGTGTCTGTTTGTGATTTGGAGGAGAATGTTAAAAATATCTGTTAATCATTTAGTACATTACTGCAGGAATGGTTTCGAAGTTTTAAATTCTGTTCCACTCTTTGAAGATGTTTTTTATTGCATCTACCTTTAAATTCACCAAGATGCAGGTTTTTATTATTATTGCTAGTAAGGTGAGGGTTGGCAACGAGTACAGTGAAGAATTCCAGGTAGAGGTTGGGGTCCACCAAGGTTCAGTCCTCAGTCCCCTCCTATTTATCATAGTCCTCCAGGCAATAACAGAGGAATTCAAGACAGGATGCCCAGGGAGCTCTTCTATGCTGATGACCTTGCTCTAATTGCTGAGTCACTATCAGAACTGGAGAAGTTTCAGATGTAGAAACAAGGATTAGAATCGAAGGGCCTTAGAGTCAACCTAGCTAAAACCAAAGTCCTAATAAGTAGGAAGGCAGGCAAATCACAAATCCCTTCAGGTAGATGGCCCTGCTCGATCTGTAGAAAAGGCGCAAGTAGAAACTCTATAAGATGTACCCAGTGTAAACTATGGACACATAAGAGGTGTAGCAATGTCAAAGGAAGGCTAACTAGGAAAATAGTTTTTGTCTGTGGCAGATGCTCAGGAGCAATAAACACTGAAAATGTGCAGAGACCAACTTCTGTCACTTTCCAGGGAGAAAAACTAGAAGTAGTTGATAGCTTCCATTACCTAGGTGACCAAGTCAGTAGCGGGGGAAGGTGCGCTGAAAGTGTAGCTGCTAGAAAAAGAATAGCCTGGACAAAGTTCAGAGAGATCTTACCTCTGCTGGTGACAAAGGGCCTCTCACTCAGAGTAAAAGGTAGACTGTATGATGCATGTGTGCGAACAGCCATGCTACATGGCAGTGAAACATAGGCCATGACTGCTGAGGTCATGCATAAGCTCGCAAGGAGGATCAGGATAGCTGTGTGAAAAAGTGTCACACCTTAGCAGTTGAGGGAACCTGTGGAAGAGATAGACCCGGGAAGACCTGGGATGAAGTTGTGAAGCACGACCTTTGAACATTAGGCCTCACCGAGGCAATGACTAGTGACCGAGACTTTTGGAAATATGCTGTGCTTGAGAAGACCCAGCAAGCCAAATGATACCATAATCTTGTGGCCTATGCCAAGGGTGTAACCAGCCCACTTTTACCTGACAGCGTCCCTGTACATGACCTGCACAGCTCTCACTAGCCATTCATCTATCCCTAGTTTCCTTATTGACCACCAGATAAGGCTTTCTCCATGTCAAGAAAAGCCAGGTACAGAGGTTTATCTTTGACCAGGTATTTCACCTGCAGCTGTCTTACCAGTAATATAGCATCAGTGGTGCTTTTCCCTGGCATGAACCCAAACTGTATCTCATCTAAACTGACTCTCTCCCTAATTAGTTGGGCTCATGCTAGCATGGAAAACGGACGCTAAATGATGATGATGACCCTCTCCGTGACCTTCATTACCTGATCTAACAACTTGATACCTCTGTAATTATTTGTGTCTAAAGCGTCACCTTTTTTCCTATGTAGCAGTTGACTATACTGCTGCTTACACCAGTCATTGGGTATGACTCCTTCGTGTATCACCTGGTTAACTATACGGGTGACTAGGCTATAGCCGACACTGTCAGATATTTTGAGCATCTCTGCAGTGATTCCTGATGGGCCAGGGGCTTTCCCTGTCTTCATACTCTTAATTGCTTTATCTACCAAGGTACTCTCAACTCAGATAGCAGGTCCCTCTGTTGGGTCGAAATTCGGCAGACTCTCTTTCTCCCATTCATTTTCTTTATTCAGCAACCTCTCATAGTGGCATCTCCAAACTTCTCTCTTTGCAGCCTCATCTAGTGCAAGTGAACCATCATCCATCTGTATGTTTAATAATGAGAATTTTCTTTTGGGTGTTTGGACTCTTCTTGGAAAGGACTGTGACCTAATGTCTCTTCAATGGAATTTGAAATGTTTTGAGATGGAACTTATGGGGTTCTAAGTTGCATGACAGAGGATGTAAATTATTTAGTTGCGAAAGAGAGAAAACTTGAGTGACAACCTGAAGGAGGAGATGCTATCCTAGGAGGGAATAATACGAATCCTCACAATAAAGACTGAAGTGTGGGGAAGGAGATCCAAAAAAAAGTTGGGGGAACCATATCAGGAGAAAAGCCGTAAAAGGTATTTTATCTGTTGCGCTCATAGACACTGTGAGGACATATCATTGTTTCTGAGAAATGTGTTAACGATTCTTCTGAAAGTGTTGCAGTATATTTAGTCTGTCAAGAATATACTATGGCAAGCTAGTTGGATACTTTCTTGTTAAAAATTACCCAAGAACCTTCTGCTTTTGCTGTTTTTTTTTTTCGATAAGAGATTTTAAAATGACCCATTTTTCTTTGTTAGTTCTAAAGTAGTTTGTTCTAAAACATTTCCAAGAAAACACTATTCTTATTTCTTTACAAATACATTACTGTCTTTCACTTTGGAATAACAATCTGCCAAATGCAGCCAAAATATTGTGATTTTTCTTTCAATAAATTTAGGATAGTTGTATGGGTTGTGTGAAAGTCAGGTTGAATTACTTCCCTTCGTTCACAAATCTCAGATCAAAACTGAAGGCAGTTTAATTTCAATGGTTGGTGAAATTGTAATTTTGTTTTTTCTTATTTTACAGATTTATTTGTTTTATAAAATGGTTATCATAACATCTGTTAGCTTTTCTAACTCCATAACAGATTTTAAAAATAATCTGGAATTTTATATTTATTCAATTTTTTAACTTTGAAAACTTATTCTTGTAGTTTATCATTACTCGATTGTATATTACAGATTTTTATTTATAATTTCTGTTTTCATTATCATCATCATTGAACATCCATTAAATGGGTTGGCTGGTTTGACAGGAATTGGCAAGCTGGATACCATTCCTAATGCCAACAACTTTAAAGAGTATTCTGGCTACTGACCCTAAATATATTTTATTTGACAGGGTAACGAACAAGGTTATGGAACGAATCAAATTCATTATCAAAGAGTTCATCATCATTGATGATATATATATATTTACATGAACACACACATACATGTGCATGCACCAAGTTTCATCATTTCTGAGCTTCAGTCTATCTTAGATACTAGGACCAAAGCAGAAACCATGTGGTTGGGAAGCAAACTTCTTAACTATGTAACCATGCCAGTGTGCTTATAGATAGATAAGCAGGCAGGTAGCTAGGTAGGTACGTAGGTGATGAGAAAGATTGAGTAGTAAGGGTGCAGAAGTGAGTTGCTTAGGGGATGTGTATGTGTGAAGTAATTTTCTGTATTCGTACCCATTATCATCACCATCATCATCGTTTAACGTCCGTTCTCCATGCTAGCATGGGTTGGACGGTTCAACCGGGGATCTGGGAAGCCAGAAGGCTGCACCAGGCTCCAGTCTTATCTGGCAATGTTTCTACAGCTGGATGCCCTTCCTAACGCCAACCACTCCGTGAGTGTAGTGGGTGCTTTTTACGTGCCACCTGCACAGGTGCCAGGCGAGGCTGGCAACGGCCACGGTCGGATTGGTGTATTTTACGTGCCACCGGCACGGAAGCCAGGCGAGGCGGCGCTGGCATTGGATTTACATTGTCATTTATGTGTAGCTGATATAAAGACAGTATTTCCTATCTGATGTAAAATATAGACTAATTACACTGCTTTTTGTTCTTTAGTCTTTATTGAATTTTAACCATGTATGGAAAATCTTCCTGATAAAATCTCTAAAGTAACAATGTGTATATGTCAAGGAAAACTGCAGTGACATAAACACACAAAGTTACCATTATCAAAAGTTTTTCAAATTTGTTTTCCCATTCTATAAAATGTCAAAAGTGTAAAGTATTTCATTTTTTTTTCAACTGGAGTTGCTGCTCTACTATTTACACCCTGACATAAATAGCATTTTACTATTGAATTCACATTGATTGCAGTGCTGGAGGCGATAACATCAAGTAAACTGTCTTTAGATCTTAACAATATTAAATTAATAGTTCTAATAGAAATATGCAGCACACTAGGAAGTTTAAATTTTTAAAGAGAAAACTTAATATAGTTTACACTCTCGGAGTGGTTGGCGTTAGGAAGGGCATCCAGCTGTAGAAACACTGCCAGATCTGACTGGCCTGGTGCAGCCTTCGGGCTCCCCAGACCCCAGTTGAACCGTCCAACCCATGCTAGCATGGAATGATGATGATGATGAAAACTTAATATAGTTGGTGTTTGGGACTTGTAGTTGCTGGAATAAAGTTTAGCCCCTTATTTCCGCGTTGAAAGCACATTTAAGTCCAAATCTTAAAGTAACAGGAACATTTTTTTTTTTCTTTTAACCTGTGTCAGCAAAGAAAAAAGTATTATTGATCTCTTGAGACTAAAGTATTTCTTGTAAATCTATTTGGTAAAGTAGGAAAGACAGAAATTCAGAATGGATATTAGTTGTAAGCACTGGTCTTATAAGCTCCTGAACATTTCACACTCTTTATACTGAATTCCTGGGCCAAATTTCCCTCCCTAAACTCCAGCATTCCCCACCTCCCACCTAAGTAGAACTGGGCATTTATTGAGTTTTACTAAACGTCACCCAATTTCATGATTCTGTCTGCACTATTATACATGTTCTTATCATTATCTCTCACTTCACAATCATTTTCACATAGAGAATCACTGATTTCCACTATAGTTATCACCTGTTTGTTCTCCTCTCCAGAACTTAATATTTCAGCTGTTTGCTGATCAGTTAATAGCTTTCTCTAGGCCATTCCTGGTGATTTAGATTCACAAAAATCTGTCTATTCATGCAAATACACAGAAATATTTCTCATGTTACATGTAGCCTGTGATTGGCCAGAAGGTCGCTGAGTAATTTATGTATAAATTCGGCTACTTAGAGCAACAATCAATAGTTCAGCCTTTATTATTCAAAAGGTTAATCACAGTTCTATGTTGTGCTACAAACTACTAATGGTACATTTTTTTCCAAATTTTAATAAAGACCCTAGCGGTTAATCTTTTGTGCTATTTGGCTTCTTTTAAACGTAAACTTTTGTTTTTCTTTTTTTTTTTTTTTTCCTTTTTTTTTTAGGAGTCCAGAGTGTGCTACAATAAAACAGAAAATGATATATACAAGCAGTAAGGCTTGTCTCAAGTCAAAACTTCAGGGAGTTGGTGTTGAAATTCAAGCAACAGATGATTCTGAATTGGAACAGACAGTTGTTTTAGAGAAGTGTCGTGACAAATCACAATGATATTCATGGCCTGAACTCTTCCAACCACCTTCAGCACAAATTGTCTTCTACTTATTATTTTTTTTATATTTTCTTTGATCTAAATTTTAATGTAAACTTGCTGCCATAACTGCAAAATACCAAAACTATTTAGACTCCTACTACAAGAATTTTAACTTTCTATTTCAACAATTCATTGATTCATTTGAAAAAATGTTACTGGTGCCTTTGAACTACTGGCAATGTCGACACAATGAGTTACCAATACCAAAAAACCTCCTGGTGGAAAACTCATTGCAATTATTTCAGGATAATAACAGCAACCACAATGATAGCAATACTGGCACAGATATACGAATTTGTAGATTAGTTAAACAATTAATTGTATTTGGTAAATTGTTTGAAAGCAAATCAACATGTTTCTTGATTAAGAGATACAATGCTGAAAAAAATAAAAAAAATTCACTTATTTAAAAGTCTTCTTGATATTTTCTCAATAAATTTGAAATTTTTCTTTAGACTTAAGAGAATATATTAACTTTGTGAAAGAGGTTAAAATTACAGATTTAATAAATAATAAATATTTGTTTGGGTTTAATGACAAACTACGCAATAAGTCTATCTTTTATAAGGAATAATATTTAAATTAATTACAATTTTAACGATGAAGATATGTACATATTTGGAATAATTATCTTGACTTATCTAAATTAATATTTTATTGTTGTAACAGAACAAAACAAAAAAAAGACAAACACTGAATTTCTGCTTAAGCCAAGAATGTTGACTTCTGTGTTTGTGTAGAGAATGAAGCAAAATGTTGCTTGTTATTCTGTTAGATCTACTGTTAGATGTTAATTTCAGGGACTTGTTTATTTACATAAAATGTTTAAATGTTATACATATATTTGACACATTGAAATAACAGTTGAATATCTCTCTTGTTAAATTTCCTTGTTGAAAGTTTGTTGGTGGTGAAGGTATTAATGATACTATATACCTATGGCTGTTATTACATCTTACTAGCTTGTCAACAGCAATACCATACTCTTCACGGCCCACCGGCCTGGTATTGTTGTATGTCAAATCAATTCCTTATTTAATTCGTTCGCCATATGAAATATGATAAACTTATTCAAGACTTATTGTAGGTAAAACAATCCAACTCATTTTCTAAATATGTGCCTTCCTCACTTAAAATCTTTATAATTATTTCAATATAAATCATGTGAAGACAAGACTGGTGTTGTTACTTTGTACTATAAAATTGCTTGCATAAAACTCCAAAATAAAATCTGCAACAATCCACAAGTATGTTTAGTTTAATGGAACTTTTCAGACTTTTTATAGTTGATGTTGTCTATTGTTTGCGTTAACCACAATTATTACAACTTGTTCTGCATTAATACTTTTGTGTTAAGAATTTTGTGTAATATTTAAAAACAGAAGACATACTGTTTGTTTTGTTTTGTTTTAACTAAACTATTTGCCTCTCAATCAGTAGAATTATGTAAATCATCTGCCCCTTTCCCACTTCCTTCATAGAATGGTTTGTTTGGAAATACAGGCTTGAGATCTTCTAAAGTAGAATTTATTTCCTTTTAGGAATCTTGTAATTTTGAAGTGAGATTTGAAGTAAAGGAGAAATTCTCTCTTACAGTTTAGATGTACTCTCATCTGGAATGGTGTCCACCGGACTAATTCTTTGCCATATTTAGTGTTAGCCCAATATAGTTTAAATTCCACTCGGGTTGACTTTGCTTGTCATCACTTTGAGTCGAAGGCATGGGGCAATAAAACAGGTACCTGTTATATACTGGGGTTTATTGAGTTGCATTAATTCCTCATTGACAAGAAATCAATATGTCATATCTTTGAATTAGTTTTATTTCATTTTTACTCCAAATTATTGTTTAGGAATTCAAACTGTTGTGAAAACTTTCTGGAAACAACAATTTCTTAAAAACTCTGGGGCTTCAAATTGAGTTTGATTTTTTTTTTTTTTTTTTTTTTTTAACCAAATTTTGAAGGCTATAAACAATAGGTGCATTTTAAGAGAAGAAAATAAAAACTAGTTGTGCAGTTCTGCCTTTGTTGTTGGTAACTCAAATTATTTCTGTTTCTCTTGAGATAAACTTGAATGGAGTTGGAAGAATAATTTACTGCATTCATTTTTGTCTGTTAGGCCAAAGATTTTCAAATTTTAATCCGAAATTTCATTGCTTTCCTCATGGATCACCAGTAATATCTAAGAGGAACTATTTCATTGCATTGCTTCTGAATTCAGTGCAAAAAATATTTGAATAAATAAAATAAACTGAATATGAATAAAATATTTTAACTTCTTTGTTTAAATAAAGTTTTTTTTATTTGCTTGTTTATTTTTATGTTACTTTTGTATTTTCTGTTTCTATATTGGAACAGACACCTCTATATTATAATAGGATGGACTCCTATATATACTTTGCCTTCTGACAAAATTTGTATTGTGCTAAATCAAAGAAAGAATTATTTTGTAATACCATTTAAAATATTTTGTCATTTAAATGCTTAATATTAAGCTAATTCATAATATTGCTTTTAGCATTGAGGAATATCACTTTTACAGCTGACTTAGGCCTGGTTTAAATTTATCCTTTCAGGGTCGATTACATAAGTACCAGTTATGCACTGGGGTCGATATAATCGACTTAATCTCTGTGTCTATCCTTGTTTGTCCCCACTGTGGGTAGTGAAGAAATAGGTAATCTTATGGGTTATTTCTGAAAACTATCCAAAAAGCCTGAAAGCGCAGCCTCTGTTTTGACTGTATTGGAAGATAGTTGCTCATTTCTATTCATTGAAAAGTGAAGTAAGTTGGAACACAATGACTACTTAATGCACTTCATATATACACTTATATATACTTTATGCACAAATTTATAGACTCTCCCTTTTTACCTTACTCTCTTTTTCTCTCCTTTTTCTTTTGCTCTTCACTTTTCCCATCAACTAATCATGTGAAAGCATTACAGATGGGCAAAAGCTCTGCATTTCACTCACCACCACCTCCCCTATTTACTATGACGTTACTACCATTGAACCCCCATAAAACATCTCCAGCTGGTTTATTCAGTGTATTTCTCGCACCCAATATTTATTGCAAACAGGGGATAACTCCTGCTGCCCTGGCTTCAAGACCACCAGACCACATGGTTTCAATCTATTGGATCTCCTCAGTGGTAGGTACTCCACCACCTCCCCTATTTACTATGGCGGTACTACCATTTAACTCCCATAAAACATCTCCAGCTGGTTTATTCAGTGTACTTCTCCCACCCGATATTTGTTGCTAACGGGAGATAACTCCTGCCGACCTTGCTTCAAGACCACCAGACCACATGGTGGTTTCAATCGATTGGCTCTCTTCAGTGGTAGGTACTCAATGTCAAGCATAGCAGTTTACATCGCAATATATAGAAAATACAGTGTTATACAATCATTGATTTTGTAACTAGGAAACTAGTCTATTTGAAAACCTCTGTTCAAGATAGAAGCAATATACAAACCAAAAAGTATTGCTTATAAATCCTTAAAAATGTTTTAGCCTGAAGGCCGCGGTCACTTTAATGTGGCTGTCCTCTAAGAGATGGTGATACTACCATTTAACCCCAGGAAGATATCTCCTCCAGCTAGTTTTTTTTTTAAGGTGCTTTTTGCACCCAATATTTAATGCAACTGGGAGATAACTCCTGCTACATATACACACATATATATATATATATTTACACACACACACACACGATATATATATATATAAAAATTAGAAAAAAAACACCTTTTATCAATTCAAAATGCACAATTAAATTACACCATCTAGAAAATTACATATAATAGAAATATTAAAAATAATATACCGATGATTACGTAAATTGCAAAATAATAATAATAACGTATATATATATACATACATAACATCCATTTTTCCATGCTAGCCAGGCTTGGACAGGAATTCATTTTGGGGCAGAATTTTATGGCTAGATGATCTTCCTGGTGCCAATGCTCACCTGTTTTTCAAGTAAGGGATATATTTTTATTCCTCAGGTCTTCACAAACCGAGAAGAGACTGATTCTAATGTCAACAATGAATATAGACATTGAGTATTTCATTCCTATGGTGACCAGAGAGTATCATTTACATGTGCACTCACACACATATACTATAATGGGCTTTCTACAGTTTCCATCAGCCAAATTCACTGTCAAGGGATTGATCAGCCCAGAGCCATAATAGAGAAACTTGCCCAAGATTTGGCTCAAAATTCAACCCCAAATCATATGGCTGGAAAGCTAACTTTTTTACCATACCCATTCCTATAGATATATAAATATATATTCATCATTTCTGGCATGGGTTGGACAGTGTGACCAGAGCTGTGTGTGGTGGGGGGGGGGGGGGGCTGCACCAGTCACCAGTCTGATTTGGCATAGTTTTTATGGCTGGATGCCCTTCCTAATGCCAACCACTTTACAGAGTGTGCTGGGTGCATTTATGTAGCAACGCACAAGTGCTTTATACCACCAGAAGGATCGGTCTTATCACTTCTGCTGCAGAGTACAGTCAGGTGC
This sequence comes from Octopus sinensis, assembly GCF_006345805.1. NCBI lineage: Eukaryota > Metazoa > Mollusca > Cephalopoda > Octopoda > Octopodidae > Octopus > Octopus sinensis. The sequence goes on along the minus strand of NC_043007.1, from coordinate 70,429,556 downwards.
CATATCCATACTTATATATATGTGTGTGCGTATATATATGTGTGTGTGTATTTAGATATATATATATATAGTGGTTAGGGTAGCGGACTTCCAGTCGTAGGATCATGGTTTCGATTTTCAGGCTGGGCGTTGTGTTTATTGAGCGAAAACATCTAAAGCTCCCTGGCAGGGATGGTGGTGATCCCTGCTGTACTCTTTCACCACAACTTTCTCTCACTCTTCTGTTGGCCGGCTCGTTTAGCCAGAGGGGTGGCGTCATTTGAAGGCTAAAACAATGCGAAGTGCATTGTTACCAGCGATGTGTAGCAACATCTGATAGCCTGGTCGGTCACAGTGATATATACAGATGTATATATATATATATATATATATATACACATATATATATATACACACACACACATATATATATATATACACACATACATATATATATATATACACACATATATATATATATATATACACATATATATATATACACACACACATATATATATATATATATATTTACATATATATATATTATATTATATATATATATAATTATCTGTCTCCTATCTTTTCTATTGTCAAACAATATTACTCCTGCGTTCGCTACCTTACCTTGTCTGGCCTAACAGCCCTCCATGGTTGTTTCCGTTTGGTTTGTTATATCTCCACTGTCCTGTTTTTGTTACCAACTTTGACCCTCTGCAAATCCCAAGTTTTATTTTGGTTCATGGAGTCTTGCTTTGTGTTTGGTGGGATTGGAAAGGAATTCTGTATTATGAGCTTCTCCCAAGTAACCAGACAATTAATTGTGAGAAATACTGCACACAACTGGACGAGTTAAAAGCAGCAATTCAAGAGAGACGCCCAGAATTGGCCAACAGGAAGGGTGTTGTTTTCCAACATGATAATGCAAGACCGCACGTTTCTTTGGGAACTAGAGGAAAATTGCTGTAGCTTGGCTGGGATGTGTTACCCCACCCTCCATATTCACCGGATATTGCTCCATCGGATTTCCACTTATTCAGGTCTCTGCAGAATAGTCTTAATAGTAAAAATTTCAATTACTTGGATGACATAAAAAGATACCTTGATGAATTCTTTACCATGAAACCACCTCAATTCTGGGAAAAGGGTATTTTCAAGTTAAAGGAAAGACGGAGACGCATTGTGCAACAAAATGGTTCATATTTGGTTAATTTAAAATGTAATGGCAAGTATTTATTGACCTTTTTCTTTCTTTTAAAAATCGGTACAAACTTTCCAGACAACCCAATATTATTTATATTATTATATGATTGAATGCAACACATCCATTTCCAAGTAAATTTATCTTAATAATTTTGATGCAACTCTACCTTGTACTGTTCTCTCTCTCTTCTCTAATTCTTTTTTTCTCCCCTTCACCATTTTCTGTCTGTCTGTCTGCCTCTCCCTCTTCTTTACTCTCTTGTTGTTCCCACATGACCATCATTCATCTTTCTTTTCCTCACGTGATCATCTTTCTTTTCCTTCAGTCTGTTGCACAGACCAGATGCATTCTTATCTGTCTCCTATCTTTTCTCTTGTTAAAGAACATTCCTCTAGCATTCGCTACCTTACCTCATCTGTTTTTGTTCTTTGTTTTCGTTCGGTTTCCTTGTATGTCTCCACTGTCCTGTTTTTGTTACCAACTTTGACCCTCTGCAAATCCCAAATTTTATTTTGGTTCGCGGGAGCAACTGCTTTTCAAAGCCTCATATTGTTGTTAATTGCTCAAAATGTGGAGTAGATGAACAGCCGACAACAGATGAGGGGTCGTTCTTTATGTTACTTGTCTTGTTTTCCATTTGCTTCTCTCGTTGTTTGTCTTCGTATTTCATGTTTACATTTTGTGATGCCCTGTACCCATATATGCATATATATATATATTCACAGATATGTAAGTATGTATGTATTGATTGATTCTAGTTTCAGCTCATGAGCTGTGGCCATGCTGGGGCACCGCCATTATATATGCATATATATATATATTATTTATATTGTTATGTGATTGAACGCCATGCATTCATTTCCAAGTAGGTTTATCTATCTCTATATATATATAAGTATATGTATGAGAAATTATGACAAACACAAGTTCATATCATTTGTTCCAACATACATTTCACTATTGTGGTTGCTTACAAAGTCAATACAACATGCTTAGCCATAAAAGATCAGCATTCTGTCCTAATAATGCTACAAAGTATTGTATTATTTATATTGTTATTTTAATTCTGTTTAATTGACAACAATTTCAATGATACAGAAGTTGTTGACAACAACAATTACCACATAGATAAAAACTGATATGCTTTTGCCCTAGATAAACAAATTCTACTACTTGTATTACAGGTTTTAATTGCTGTGCCTTAGTCTGTCTCTAGTTACTAAATCATGCCAAGATCTTCTTTTTGCATTTGATATCTAAAGGCTGGCAATATCATCTGCATGATTCAAGTAAAAGACCCTTATAAAAAACCCAGTATTATTTCGTTCAGTTTTTAAAATAATTTTAGCCACAACAATAAAGAAATGAATAAGCAACATAATGTCTCTTTGTTTAAGCCCATTATGTCCACAGACATACATGTAATATATATTTAGTTTCAAAGAAACTGATCCTCCTTTTCGACCAACAAAGGTGACTAAGGCAAAACTTCGAGGTCACTGTCAACCTTTACACTGTAAGCACAAATGTTGCTCCACTGAAAGATATTAACATTTGACTTCTTTTATACATATAACTGTATACATACCTGTATATGCATATGTGTATATATATATGTGTGTGTGTGTATATATATATATATATGTATATATACATATTCTTTTTACTTATTTCTGTCATTTGAGTGGCCATGCTGGAGCACCACCTTGAAGGGTTTATTAGTTGAACAAACTGACCCAGGACTTATTTCTTAAGCCTAGTACTTATTCTATCAGTCTCTTTTGCCGAACTGCTAGGTTACAGAGACATAAACACACCAACATCAAATGTCAAGCAGTGATGGGGGACAAACACACACACACACACACAATGGGCTTCTTACAGTTTGTCTACCAAATCCACTCACCAAACTTTGGTTGGCCCAAGGCTACAGTAGAAGTCATTTGCCAAGGTGCCACACAGTGGAACTGAATCTGAAACCATGTAGTTAGGAAGCAAACTTTTTGCCACACAGCAAGACCTGTGCCTATAAACTAATATACTGTCTTTTGGCAATTTATTTAATGTTTTTATGAGGGACTCATCATAAATAATTTTTTTATAGAAAATTCATACCTTTTATATATATATATGTGAGATTCCTTCTTTATCACTTTACTCTCACCAAACAAGCCTCCAAAAATTAACCACACACACAAGCTTACCTGCACATACATATACACACATATATATAGATTCTTGTACTACATATATACATATTTTGTCAGAAAACAACACAGCTCCCATGACTTTTGGAAACATTTTTTCACGCTCAGAGTTGCTGAAGCATGGAATAAACTGCCTGCGTCAGTTGTTGACTGCCATGACACTGCATCCTTTAAGGCCCACATGCTTTCCGAAATCCGCCAAAACTACACCTGATTATATATACACTTTAGATGAGTTGTAGTGCACCTGAGCACTGTACACAATTATTATTATTATTATTATTTAATATCTGAATCTTATCTGTTGACTATATGTATACGTGTGTGTGTGTGTATATACATACATATATATATACATACATATATATATATATATATATATATACATATATATATATATATACATATATATATATGTATATATATATATATATATATATATCAAAACAAATCAAAATAGATGAACATCAATGGAATTTGTATCTTTGTGGTACCAGTGCCGGTGGCACGTGGCACACGGCACACAAGAAAACCATCCGAACGTGGCCGTAGCCAGTACCGCATCGACTGGCCTCCGTGCTGTGGGCACGTAACAAGCACCATCCGATCGTGGCCGTTTGCCAGCCTCATCTGGCACCTGTGTCGGTGGCACATAAAAACACCATCCGAGCGTGGCCGTCTGCCAGCCTCGTCTGGCACCTGTGTCGGTGGCACATAAAAAACACCATCCGAGCGTGGCCGTTTGCCAGCCTCGTCTGGCACCTGTGTCGGTGGCACATAAAATCACCCACTACACTCTCGGAGTGGTTGGCGTTAGGAAGGGCATCCAGCTGTAGAAACACTGCCAGATCTGACTGGACTGGTGCAGCTTTCGGGCTCCCCAGACCCCAGTTGAACCGTCCAACCCATGCTAGCATGGAAAGCGGACGTTAAATCATGATGATGATGATGATGATGATATATATATATACATATATGTATATACATATATATATACGTATATATACATATATATATACATATACACACACACATGTATATATACATACACACACACACACATATATATATATACATACACACACACACACACAATATATATATATATCTATATATATATCATATTATATCGTATTATGTTATATTATATTAATCAAAAGGTACAGTATTATATAGTTATTAAACCCAATCTTATCAATCAGTTTCATGCTAGGGGTCCAACGGCATTTTAGGGTAACAGCCTGATTATGTAATCCTGTGCTCTTCAGGCGGTTATAGAATGGCCTATGGCACAGTGTTATATAAGCAGGTTGTTACCTAACACTGTTGAACCCCTAACACCAAACTGATTTGTAAGATCAGCTGTAATAGATATGTAATATTGTTCACTTTATTTAATATACCTGCTCTACTGACAAATATATGAGTGTATATTTTTGGGGGACTTATGGGATTCTTAGATGACTCTATGTGCATACTCTTTTACTTGTTTCAGTCATTTGACTGTGGCCATGCTGGAGCACCGCCTTTAGTCAAGCAAATCGACCTCGGCACTTATTCTTTGTAAGCCCAGTACTTATTCTATCGGTCTCTTTTGCAGAACCGCTAAGTGACGGGGACGTAAACACACCAGCATCGGTTGTCAAGCAATGCTAGGGGGACAAACACACACACATATATATATATATACATATATACGACAGGCTTCTTTCAGTTTCCGTCTACCAAATCCACTCACAAGGCATTGGTCGGCCCGGGGCTATAGCAGAAGACACTTGCCCAAGATGCCACGCAGTGGGACTGAACCCGGGACCATGTGGTTGGTAAACAAGCTACTTACCACACAGCCACTCCTGCGCCTATATATATATTGTTAATATTTTTTTTTATGTTGAATTATAATATAAACAATTTTACATTAATTAGATGGATTACTCAATACATTTATAGAGTACAAATTTATTATTTTTAAACAAGAATATGGTTTGACAGTGACTTCAAAATTCAGTTGAATCATCATTGGACTGCGACGCATTGAAGTTTATCTTGGCTGTATATGGTCTCTGTCTTGTTAAAATCTTTCTCGGCTGTGTGGGTTTGAGTGGTGTTGTAATTTGGGTTTTTTAGTGTGGATTGTTATGGGGAAATTTTTTTGGAGAAATTATTATTGACTAAATTTGGGATTATATTATTGTTTATAACTTATTCATGTATGTAGAACTTTGTAGTCAAGTGTGTAGGCATGTCCTTTTTGTTAGATAAGCTCAGGATGTGTCAGTAGTTTTTGTTGATTTTGTTTTATTGAATTTAATCCTTTGCTTTGACAATGTAAAGACCATATGTTCAAAGTCCAGTATTTAAGCTCTTAGTAAATGGGTATGTGAACTTTTTTGTGTGTGTGGGTTTGAGTGGAGTGGTAATTAGGGATTTTTAGGGTGGATTGTTATGGAGAGGTATTGTGTAGAAACTTGCACACTAAATGTGTCAATAACCTTGTTTAAGAATAATCTTTATACTTTGTTTCTGTTGTGAGATTCTGGCCATGCTGGGGCATCACCTTGAAGAATATTTAGTAAGACAAATTAACATGTGTGTGTGTGTGTGTAAACAACCAATATTAGGTTGATGAGATCATAAACAGAAAGCTGTGGCACTGAGGGAACTGAAAGTGACCCTGAACAACAGCCACAGGGGGTTGATGACAACATCTCTCTTCATGAAGTCTCCTGAATTCAGTTTGAAAGTGCTCTACTTTGTCATCATATACAATCTTCCATGTAACATTGATAAGAAAATTATAGACACCTTCATATCCAACATAAAAACACATTCTGCATTACCTATCAGGAATAACACGTATCTTTTTTTTTTTTTTTTTTCTTTTACTTGTTTCAGTCATCTGACTGCGGCCATGCTGGAGCACCGCCTTTAGAAGAGCAAATCGACCCTGGGACTTATTCTTTGTAAGACCAGTACTTATTCTATCGGTCTCTTTTTGCCGAACCGCTAAGTGACGGGGGACGTAATCACACCAGCATTGGTTGTCAAGCAATGCTACGGGGACAAACACACACACACACACATACATATATATATATATATATATACATATATACGACAGGCTTCTTTCAGTTTCCATCTACTAAATCCACTCACAAGGCATTGGTCGGCCCGGGGCTATAGCAGAAGACACTTGCCCAAGATGCCACGCAGTGGGACTGAACCCGGAACCATGTGGTTGGTTAGCAAGCTACTTACCACACAGCCACTCAATAAGAAAAAGAAAAAAATTTTCTGCTTCAGTTCATCCATCAACCTACAAATCTCAAAACTAGTAACCAACCTATTTTAACTCCTTTAAAAGCACTTCCACCCTAATGATAAGTACCACATGTTGATAAACACAATGTTAAAAAATCTTCTACAGCTAACAACTTTGAAAAACTATCTACCATTGTCTAAATAGGAAATCCAAACATCCATATTCCAATCTGCTGCAACTGTAACAATCCCTCACCTTGTCTTCTAAACAGAAACTGCCTTATTAGTAACATAATATATAGTGCATTGGTAACCACCAGTATCACAACATTAAATTTAATCTCATATATATATGTATATTTAACTCCTCAAAATTTCAAAACAAGATGCCGCATGCTTACATTTTGTAACCTAACAGAAAGAGAAATGAGACCTCACTCTAAAAGATATATGCTCATTAAAATCCAAAACACCCCTTGTAGCATGAATTGGAAACTACTGACTTCCACACAACTATACCTATTTCTTTACTACCCACAAGGAGTCAAACACAGAGAGAACAAACAAGGACAGACAAACGGATTAAGTTGATTATATCGACCCCAGTGTGTAACTGGTACTTATTTAATTGACCCCGAAAGAATGAAAGGCAAAATCGATCTCGGCAGAATTTGAACTCAGAATGTAGCGGCAGACGAAATACTGCTAAGCATTTCACCCGGCGTGCTAATGTTTCAGCCAGCTCACCGCCTTCCACACAACCATACCAAGCAGTCAGTAAACTTAACCTGCTTTTTACTGCTAAACCTTTCAAATTTTATTCTCTAAAATTAAACTTCTGAACTAATTACTGATCACTTCCTGTAAATATGAAATCATTAAATGTAAGACATAATAAACCTGTAAATTTCTCATATTACTAATTGTGATAACCACCTTCTTCCTCCTAAAAATACACTTAGTCACTATAAAAAAACCTATCCTAACACCTAATGCATATGTATTTATATGTATCTATGTGTCTGAGCAATTCACACTCATAGATGCATGTACGTCTGAGTGCATATATGTTCGTGTATGTATGTATGTATGAATGCATATATACATACATACATATATATATATATATATATATATGATAATATAAATAATATATAAATATATACATACATATATGTACATACCTACATATATATGTATATATACATGTATATATAGGTACAGCACATCAAAAAAAAAACCTTGAACACAATGAGAAACGGAAACATAAAAACAACATTATTTAAAGTCTTCCTGTAAGGAAAGAGTGGATCTCTAACAAAGTATCGAGTTCCATCATTGGAATGTAGATAACAAAAACAATGTCACATTTTAAACATATTTTTACTGTTCCCATCACAGAGTGTATTTGCAATGTGTGTGTTAGCTGGTTGATTTCATTTTCTGAAAACCCTAGCTTATCCACATTGTCACTTAGGCATTTACTCACTAAAGCAAGTCTACCGACTATTATGGGTATAAAAATGAATTTATAACTTGTGTGTCGAAGCTGAAGGTTTCAAATCACCTGTCCATAGTTGTCCTATTTCTCTTTAATTTTTGAAAAGTTATTCACATCAGTAGGACAACTGACCTTTATGATATTATATACTTTTTTCTCGTTTGTTCAAATAACAATATCCAGCCTGTTATATTTGCATTTTGTAGAAGTTTTGATGGGAATGTTTGACCAGTATTACTTGTTGATGCTTATGTATGTATTCGATAACGGGGATGAATGTCTCTATATTTATACCAGGGCAATCTTTTTTTGATTGGCTTTGGATATTGTTTTGGTAACAATGTCATGTCAGATAGAGATGTAATACTTTGATGACACTTTTGGGCTGCTGCTAATCACATGCGTGATGTTTTGCACAAAAATGCTACATATAGGTGCAGGAGTGGCTGTGTGGTAAGTAGCTTGCTTACCAACCACATGGTTCCGGGTTCAGTCCCACTGCGTGACATCTTGGGCAAGTGTCTTCTGCTATAGCCTCGGGCCGACCAATGCCTTGTGAGTGGATTTGGTAGACAGAAACTGAAAGAAGCCTGTCGTATATATGTATATATATATATATATATATATATATATATATATATATATATATATGTATGTGTGTGTATGTTTGTATGTCTGTGTTTGTCCCCGTAGCATTGCTTGACAACCGATGCTGGTGTGTTTACGTCCCCGTCACTTAGCAGTTCTGCAAAAGAGACCGATAGAATAAGTACTGGGCTTACAAAGAATAAGTCCCGGGGTCGATTTGCTCTACTAAAGGCGGTGCTCCAGCATGGCCGCAGTCAAATAACTGAAACCAGTAAAAGAGGAAGAGAGAGAGGGAATATATAGTTGCATCTTGAATGCAACATTTATAATTGCATCTTGGATGCTCCAATGCTTTCACTGTCTCTTTTGTTCACGGCTCACAATTGTAAGGTTGTGAGTTCAACACCAGGTGGCACATTGTCCTTCAGCAAGATGCTTTATATCACACATTGCTCCAATCCACTCAGCTTACAAAAATGAGATGTCACATTCTGTGTCCCTCTGAATATCTCTGAGAACTATGTTTAGGGTATGTGTGTCTGTGGAGTGCTCAACCACTTGCAAGTTAATTTCATGAGCAGGCTGTTCCATTGATCAGATCAATTGGAACTCTTGTCATTGCAACCAACAGAGTGCCAGTTTTAGGGGCTTTGTTTTTTTTATAAGGTATTTTGTAGCAATTTCCTGTCCTTAGATAGCCTGTGAAGTGTGATATATTGTTTTGGTCCTAAGTCCATGAGAGGCTGAATGTATATATACATGTATGTAAGTATGTACATATGTATATGCATGCATGTCTGTATAAACATATAGATATAGATACGTACGCACACACATACATGCATACACACACATGCATACATATACATATATAGATACATTCATACTTACAACATATATCAGACGAAGTTTAAGGTGTGGAAGCAAGGTCTAGAATCAAAGGGCCTTTGGGTTAACCTAGCAAAAACCAAAGTCTTAGTAAGTAGGAAGGCTGACAATTCACAAATGCCTTCACGTAGATAGCCCTGCTCGATCTGTAGAAAAGGTGTAGGTAGAAACTCCATACAATGTATCCAGTGAAAGCTATGGACAGATAAAAGGTGCAGCAATATCAAAAGGAGGTTAACTGGAAAGATAGTTTTTGTGTGTGGCAGATGCACAGGGTCAATAAACACTGAAGATGTACAGAAAACAGATTCCATCACATGCCAGGGGGAAAAACTAGAAGTAGTTAATAGTTTCCGCTATGTAGGCGACCAAGTCTGTAGTTGGGGTGATTGCTCTGATAGTGTAGTGGCTAGAATAAGAATACCCTGGGCAAAGTTCAGGGAGCTCCTACCTCTGCTGGCAACTAAGGTCCTCTCGCTCAGGATGAAAGATAGATTGTATGATGCATGTGTGCGAACTGCCATGCTATACAGCAGTGAAACATGGACCATGACTGCTGAGGACATGCGTAGGCTTGAAAGAAACGAAGCTAGTAGAATGAGTGTAAACGCCTTGAGAGAAAAGTTGGACATAAGAATCATCAAATGTGGTGTGCAAGAGAGACGACTGCGCTGGTATGGTCATGTGCTATGTATGGATGAAGACAGCTGTGCGAGGAAGTGCCACTCCCTAACTGTGGAAGGAACATGTAGAAGAGGTAGACCCAAGAAGACATGGGATGAGGTGGTGAAGAATGACCTTGGAACATTGGGCCTCACAGAGGCAATGACAGGAGACCAAGACCTTTGGAGATATGCTATGATTGAGAAGACCCAGCAACTAAAGTGAGATCACAGCCGTAGCTGAAGCCAGTGTCCAACCCATTTAAGAGTACTCTTGATGCGTCAGGCGATATAATATGCTTGAGAAGACCTGATGAGTCAAGTAAAACAAAAATTGTAGCTGTGGCTAGTGTCCCTTGACTGGCTCCCATTCTAGTGGCATGTAAAATGCATCATCCAAACATGGTCGATGCCAGTGTTCCCTGACTGGCTCCCGTGCTGGTGGTATGTAAAAAGCACTATCCGAACGTGGTCGATGCCAGGTCCGCCTGACTGGCTCCCATACTGGTGGCATGTAAAAAGCACAATCTGAACGTGATTGATGCCAGGTCTGCCTGACTGACTCCTGTGCTGGTGGCATATAAAGCACCCTCTACACTCTCGGAGTGATTGGCGTTAGGAAGAGCATCCAGCTATAGAAACATCACCAGATCAGATTGGAGCCTCGTGCAGCCACTGGCTCTCCAGACCTCAGTCAAACTGTCCAACCCATGCCAGCATGAAAAACGGACATTAAACAATGATAATGATGGTGATGATGATATACATATATATATATATATATATATATATATATATATATCTTATTTCTTTATTGCCCACAAGGGGCTAAACACAGAGGAGACAAACAAAGGGATTAAGTCGATTACATCGACCCCAGTGCGTAACTGGTACTTAATTTCTCGATCCCGAAAGGATGAAAGGCAAAGTGGACCATGGCAGAATTTGAACTCAGAACGTAGCGGCAGACGAAATACAGCTAAGCGTTTCACCCGGCGTGCTAACGTTTCTGCCAGCTCGCTGCCATATATATATCTTGATGTATAAAATCCGTTCCATCTGTCTGTCTGTTTGTCATGGATACATGAAGAGAGAAGCTAGATGAGATTTTCTCAACATCAGCAAATGTATGTTGCAGCACTTAATGCTGGATCATTAAATCAATGTTTTAATGATTAGACAGAGGTCCAATAGAATAGCTCTCACAAACAGACTACGTACAAATTTGTTCTTCACAACTCCTGAAGCTGTTTTCAGATATGATCCATCCCATTCTTATAAAAATAATAATTCTGTCCAAATTGGCACCATAATCGTTTGTGCATTTCTACTGCTTTTAGTTTTTTTTTTCCTGTTTTTCAGCTACTATTTTCGGAAAGACTTCCCCCCTACCCCTCCAATTTCTTCCCTAAAACCTTGACCTTAATCCTAAAACCCTAACCCTTAAAGCTAAAACCAGTACAAACGCACGAACGATGTCATAAATAACAGTGATAAACGAAATATACACCGCCGATAGTTGTTGTTGACAAACAACAGCAGTAATTTTATCCAACTGAATACACGTCATTGATTGGTTGGAATTACCAAAATACGACAACTTTAACACGAAATAACTGCGTAAATACAAACTTTTCTCAAAAACGCTAAGAGTAAAAGATGTTTTATATGACACATTCTACCAGTGTCCGAAGTTTGAAAGTGTTTAGTTACAAAAATTTATTTTCTAAATCTGCTGGTCAAAACGTAAAGATCCGAAGAATTTTTAGTCGAATATATCGATGCCAGAATTTTTTATTTCCTTTTTACTTGTTGCAGTTATTAGACCACGGCCATACTGGGGTACCACTTTGAAGAATTTTTAGATAACTGTATGGAACCCAGATTTTTTTTTAAGCCAGGTCAAACCCACCTCTGTGATACATTTCGCATTTTTTTTTTCCTTTGTACTTGTTGAATCATTAGTCTGCGGCCATGCTAGGGTGCCGCATTGAAAGATTTTTAGTCGACTGTATCAACCCACCAATTTTTTTTTAGCTGATTTTCAACCAGCACATGAAGTTAAGCCTAGATGGTCTCTCCACATGCTAGAAATAACAGCCAAATCTCTTGAATTTTTTTCTATGATTTCACGTAAACGAAAACGGAAATCGTGATTGTAAAAAACTTTCATTTTCCAAAATTTTAATTTTTAAGTAAACAAAAATATATTCAACCGAAAATAAATAAATAGAACTGAATAACAGAACACAAGACTCTTTTACTACTCATCTGAATTCTAACAAAAGGAAAGCGATAAGAAGTACATCTGAACGACTAACCTTCGGTGCTATAATTCTGTTAGACCTTCAACGACTGGAGAAAGTTCAAAAAGTCAGCTTATTCTCATTAATCTCTAAGTGCAGAGAGAAGAAAATAAAAGACTTTAAATTTAAATTTTAAAGTGCTGATTTTTCTGCGACTAAAAATTTTTCTATGTGGTGCCCCAGCATCGCCGTAAGTCAAATGACTGAGACAAGTAAAAAAAATTCGACTAAAAATTCCCCAATGCGATGCCCCAGCATGGCCTTAGTCCAATGACTGAAACAACTAAAAGATTTTTAGAGAATAAAAAAAAAACGAAAAATAACCAAAAAATATAACCGAGAAGTGAGCTTTGTCCGCTTTCGCACTTTAACTAAGGGGGTTCTGTCCGGGGAAGAAGCGCTGAGGAGGTTTTGTCTTAGTGGGCTTTTCTCCAGGTCCCACCTATACTAGTATTAAGCCTGTTTTTATATTTCTTTTGAAAATAAACTTTGTAATAAAATTCGAATATAACCCAACCCAAGCAAACATTGTGGCGAAAATAAACTTTGTTTTTACCCTGAGAGAAACATTCCCATGAACAGAAAAATAAATTCAGGTTTTACGACGTAACTTCACTAAAGACATTTCATTAAACTTTTGTTGCTCACCAAATTATTTATGCCAGCACCTGGTAATATAAAATGACTATGATTAAATATAATCGACGGTTACAAATGTAATTAAAGTCTCGTTGCTTAAATAGTTATGCCAGATATTGTACCGTTTCTATTTATGGCAGAATCCTCTGGTTGTTTTTTCTGCTCTTTTTATTTTGTTTTATTTCCAGACGTTAAAAGTTTCATTTTTCTATTTTCATCGTCATTGAATTTTATGACGTGCATATCTGAATGCGTGTTGCAAAATATTGATGTCATAGTAGTACAAAGAGGCCTACCCGTCTATATACACAACACTCAGCTAGCTGGGTTTTTTACAAAGCTTCTATAGGTTGCTATAGAAAGAGGTCACCAAGGCGGCGAGCTGGCAGAAAAGTTAGCACGACGGGCGAAATGCGCAGCCGTATTACGTCTGCCGTTACGTTCTGTGTTCAAATTCCTCCGACGTCGACCTTGCCTTTCATCTTTTCGGGGTCGATAAATTAAGTACCAGTTACGCACTGAGGTCGATATAATCGACTTAATCCGTTTGTTTGTCCCCTCTGTGTTTAGCCCCTTGGGTGTAGTAAAGAAATATATAGAAAGAGGTCATTCAGAGGGAAAGCTTTGATTGCTTGTGTCCTCTCCCATACCTTGTGCCCTATGCAAGATATTAAATGCCTGTAATAGAGCAAAATATCAATATTTTCTTTTGGAGAATAAATTATTAAACTCTTGTTACATTAATGTTTATTTACACTATAATGAAAGGAAGTAACGACACTGCAGGCTGTAGTCAATATTAAAGCTACGAGATATGACTAAATAAAACTTGTCATGTTTCTATGCTTAGATCAAAATTTTCTCTTCGGAACTTTAACAATAGAAATGCATTGAAACAAGGCTAGAAGTTTTAAGTGAAATTAATTCATATGAGATTTGGTACACCATGTAATTATTATCGAATATTTATTTCAATATTTCCACCAGCATACGATTACTTCAGGATAATGATAAACACATCGAGCTATACAGATATAAGATTACTCAATTTAACAGGAAATATATATTCACTAGTATATCCGTGTCATCAAAAATGCAGACATTTATATTAATGATACAAAATGGCGCATCAGTACAACGCGAGAAGCTATTGATAAATGTCAGCTATATAGTAAACATCCGTACATACACAGAATTGATGCACTTGATGAACCAAATACGCTTGTAACGTCTCGGGTGAAAATATCGCCCACATGATACATGTATGTGCGTGTGTGCATATTGCTTTCTTTTACTTTCTTTTACTTGTTTCAGTCATTTGACTGCGGCCATGCTGGAGCACCGCATTTAGTCGAGCAAATCGACCCCAGGACTTATTCTTTGTAAGCCTAGTACTTATTCTATCAGTTTCTTTTGCCGAACCGCTAAGTTACGGGGACATAAACACACCAGCATCGGTTGTCAAGCGATGTTGGAGGGACAAACACACACACACACATACACATATATACATACATATATACGACGGGCTTCCTTCAGTTTCTGTCTACCAGATCCACTCACAAGGCTTTGGTCGGCGTGAGGCTATAGTAGAAGACACTTGTCCAAGGTGCCATGCAGTGGGAATGAACCCGGAACCATGTGGTTGGTAAGCACATGGTTTATTTGTTTCAGTCATGACTGCAGCGATGCTGGAACTCCGCCTTTAGTCAAACAAATCGACCCCAGGATTTATCCTTTGTAAGTCTAGTGCTGATTCTATGGGTCTCTTTTGCCAAACTACTAAGTTATGGGGACATAAATAGGTCATGAACTCAAGTTGCTAGAAATAGCAGCCAAATCTTCCTGACATAAAGAAAAATGAAATTTCCGTCTTCAAAAAAAAGAAAAAAACAATAATGCAAGTTTATATTATTTTATAATGTTTGCTCAGGAATTCATTACTTCTAGAAAAGAATAAAACAAAAAATGGTCATGGCTGGAACGCTTTTATTCACATCCATTACCATCAGAGCTATCCTGTTGTTAAAACAATATTCGGATCTTTTCAATTTCATGGCCAGATTGGATCTTTACGTTTTGACCGAGAGATTTAAAAAATAATTTTTTGTAACTAAACACTTTCAATCTTCGGACACTGGTAGAATATGTCATGTAAAACATCTTTTAATCTTAGCGTTTTTGAGAAAAGTTTATATTTACGCAGTTATTTTGTGTTAAAGTTGTCGTATTTTGGTAATTTCAACCAATCAATAACGTGTATTTAGCTTAATAAAATTACTGCCGTTGTTTGTCAACAACAACTATCCGCAGTCTATATTTCGTTTGTCACTGTTATTTATGACATCGTTCGTGCGTTTGTACTGGTTTTAGCTTTAAGGTTTTAGGGTTAGGGTTGGGGTTTTGGGGTTAGGGTGTTAGGGTTGAGGTTTTAGGGTTAGGGTTGTCATAAATAACAGTGACAAACGAAATATACACTGCCAGAAGTTGTTGTTGACAAACAACAGCAGTAATTTTATTCAGCTGAATACTCGTCAGTGATTGGTTGAAATTACTGAAATACTACAACTTTAACATGAAATAACTTCCTCAATATAAGCTTTTTTCCAAAACGCTAAGAGTAAAAGATGTTTTATATGACACATTCTACCAGTGTCCAAAGTTTGAAAGTGTTTAGTTACAAAAAATTATTTTTGAAATCTGTTGGTCAAAAAAAGGTAAAGATCCGCCAGATTATTTAATTAGATTTTTTTAACTAAACACTTTGAAACTTCAGATACTATTTCATTTTTCTTTTTGTCTGGAAGATTTGGTTGCTCTTTCTAGCAACTCGAGCGACCAGGTAAAGGCTCTGTCATGGCCTCATCTCATTCCCTTTGTCACATGTTGTTTAGTCCCAAGTTGGATCTAATTGAACAGTAGTGATCAAAGATGTCTCAACTGTGTCCATTCCATCTTTCTTCCCACACATAATGGACTCTACGTGTATATCACAGGTTAGAGGTTTTTCTATTCTGTATATAAAAAAGTTTGGCTACTTTTTCTAGCAGGTTATGCAACCACATACAGGCTCTGTTGTTGGTCTGTCTCAATAATAGTTTTGTTGTTATTTAGCCTCAAATCAACCCTGATACAGCAAACCTAAGTTGCCATAAAAGCATCTCTGGTTATTAAAGAAGGGTTTTGTTAGGGGAGTGGACCTGGAAGTTATTATTCGCAAACAGCAGTTGTAATTTTCTTCAGCTGAATAGACGTCATTGATTAGTTAAAATTACCCAAATATGAAAACTTTAACATGGAATAATTTCTAAAATACAAGACTTTGTCAAAAACGTTAAGAGTAAACCCTGTTCTATGTGACACATTCTATCAGTATCCGAAGTTTCAAAGTGTTTAGTTTTAAAAACTTAATTTAAAAATCTGGCCATCAAATTGAAAAGATCCCTGTGATTGGTAAGCAAGCTACTTATCACACACACACACACACACACACACACACAAACATAAAACTTACTTGGAAGAGGATGCATGGTGTTCAATCGGAAGAGGCAGACCCAGAAAACCTGGGACGAGGTGGTGAAGCACGACCTTCGAAATTTAGGTCTCACCGAGGAAATGACTAGAGACCGAGACCTTTGGAAGTATGCTGTACATGAGAAGACCCGGCAAGACAAGTGAGACCATAACCCGTGGCCTCTACATGGGATGTAGCCAGTCCACTTATGCATACCTTTCCTTCTTGGGACACAAAACTCCACTTGTGAAGACCTGTTGAGGCAAGTGAAAATCGAAATCGAAATCGATCAACATCAATGGAAATTGCTGCTGTGATACCAGTGCTGGTGGCATGTAAGAGAACCATCCAAACGTGGCCGTTGCCAGTGCCGCCCCGACTGGCCTTGTGCCGGTGGCACGTAAAAAGCACCATCCGATTGTGGCTGTTTCCAGCCTCGCCTGGACCCCGTGCCGGTGGCACGTAAAATGCAACATTCGATCGTGGCCGTTTGCCAGCCTCCTCTGGCACCTGTGCCGGTAGCATGTAAAAAGCACCCACTCGGAGTGGTTGGCGTTAGGAAGGGCATCCAGCCATAGAAACATTGCCAGATCAGACTGGGCCTGGTGCAGCCTTCTGGCTTCCCAGACCCCAGTTGAACCGTCCAACCAAAGTATGATTACATGGAAAGCGGATGCTAAACGATGATGATGATGATATATATATATATTTCGCTTTTGGATTTAGTTTGCAAGATTCTTTATATGAGTTCGTGTGTTGAAGCATATTCTGTTGTGTCTGGGGAGAGTCATTTTCTTTTTGTGCCTTATAATGTGACACACTCACCAGTAAAATTTCCACTTTTTTTCTTATTTTTATTTTTCTCAAATTTTTGTTGCATCTTGCAATCTTTGCAATAGCTTTGACTCAAAGCTATTGAAAAGGTTGTAAGACGCAACGAAAATTTTAGGAAAATTAAATTAAGAAATAAGTGGAAATTTTACTGGTGAGTGTGTCACATTATAAGGCACAAAAAGAAAATGACTCTCCCCAGACACAACAGTATATATATATATATATATAGAGAGAGAGAGAGAGTAAGAATAGCCTGGGCAAAGTTTAGGGAGCTCTTACCTCTGCTGGTGACTAAAGGCCTCTTGCTCAGAGTAAAAGGCAGACTGTATGATGCATGTGTACGAACAGCCATGCTACATGGCAGTGAAACATGGGCCGTGACTGCTGAGGACATGCGTAAGCTCGCGAGGAATGAAGCCAGTATGCTCCGATGGATGTGTAATGTCAGTGTGCATACTCGACAGAGCGTTAGTACCTTGAGAGAAATGTTGGACCTAAGAAGCATCAGTTGTGTGCAAGAGAGACGATTGCACTGGTATGGTCATGTGGCGAGAATGGATGAAGATAGGTGTGTGAAAAAGTGCCAATCCCTAGCAGTTGAGGGAACCCGTGGAAGATGTAGACCCAGGAAAACCTGGGATGAGGTGGTGAAGCACGACTTTCGGCCTCACTGAGGAAATGACCAGCGACCAAGAACTTTGGAAATATGCTGTACGTGAGAAGACCAGGCAGGACAAGTGAGTCCAGCCCACTTATGCATGCCTTTCCTCCCTTGGACACACAAAGACCTGTTGAGGCAAGCGAAGTCGATATCGAACCTTATCCGACGACAGGCACCCATGCCAACCCCCCTTTGCTTGCGAAGACCTTTTGGGGCAAGTGAAATCAAAATCGGAATCGAAATTGAACCAATCCTATGACTGGCACCCGGCAGATGCCAGGACCCCTGGACTGGTGGTACGTAAAAAGCACTATCCGAATCGTGGCTGATGCCAGCTCCGCCTCGACTGGCCTCCATGCCGGTGGCACGTAAAAAGCACCATCCGAATCGTGGCCGAAGCCAGTGCCGCCTCGACTGGCTTCCGTGCCGGTGGCACGTAAAATGCACCAATCCAACCGTGGCCGTTGCCAGCCTCACGTGGGACCTGTGCAGGTGGCACGTAAAAAGCACCCACTACACTCACGGAGTGGTTGGCGTTAGGAAGGGCATCCAGCTGTAGAAACATTGCCAGATAAGACTGGAGCCTGGTGCAGCCTTCTGGCTTCCCAGATCCCCGGTCGAACCGTCCAACCCATGCTAGCATGGAGAACGGACGTTAAATGATGATGATGATGATGATGATATATGTGCATATGAGGTCACCGGATGTCACGAAATATGTACAACACAAAATATACAAAGTATGATTACATGGAACATGAACTATTTTTTTGAACAATGAAAGACTCAAATGGAAAACAAAACAAACACAAGAAATGATCCTTCATCAGTTGTTGGCTATTTTCCTACTCTCGTATTTCAAGTACTATATACATATATATATATATAATTAATCAATATAGGGTGCCAAAAAAATTTTGTAGAATTTTTTTGCCACCAGCGGCCTAGTGGGAAAAAATTAAATAGTCATATACCATTTTTAAGTTCAACATCAACAATCAAGGAACGGCCATAATAGGCCATTCACCCACTAGAAATAACAGCCAAAGCTTCAACCGCAAATAAAAGTCAATTCCGTAAACAGGAGAAAATTTAAAAAACATTTACCCTGTAATTTCTTATACGATGCACCGTTTCGTCTGCTGTTTAATGGTAAACTAACCTGATTAAATTAAATCAAGCCAATCTTCCATAGGCCCTCAGATTCTTCAGTAAGAAATAGCCACAAGTCGGAACAGATATTTTCACGAGGCATTTCCGACCCTGCCAAGTTAATATCTGACCTAAAATTTTCAAATCATCGCACTCGCGCCAAATTTATCGGCAGCAAATAAATATAAGCCGTCGATTCCATTACGGAATTAACCAGAAAATTCATAATTAATCAAAATAGGGTGCCAAAATTTAATTTAATTTAATCAGGTTAGTTTACCATTAAACAGCAGACGAAACGGTGCATCGTATAAGAAATTACAGGGTAAATGTTTTTTAAATTTTCTCCTGTTTACGGAATTGACTTTTATTTGCGGTTGAAGCTTTGGCTGTTATTTCTAGTGGGTGAATGGCCTATTATGGCCGTTCCTTGATTGTTGATGTTGAACTTAAAAATGGTATATGACTATTTAATTTTTTCCCACTAGGCCGCTGGTGGCAAAAAAATTCTACAAAATTTTTTTGGCACCCTATATTGATTAATTATGAATTTTCTGGTTAATTCCGTAATGGAATCGACGGCTTATATTTATTTGCTGCCGATAATTTGGCGCGAGTGCGATGATTTGAAAATTTTAGGTCAGATATTAACTTGGCAGGGTCGGAAATGCCTCGTGAAAATATCTGTTCCGACTTGTGGCTATTTCTTACTGAAGAATCTGAGGGCCTATGGAAGATTGGCTTGATTTAATTTAATCAGGTTAGTTTACCATTAAACAGCAGACGAAACGGTGCATCGTATAAGAAATTACAGGGTAAATGTTTTTTAAATTTTCTCCTGTTTACGGAATTGACTTTTATTTGCAGTTGAAGCTTTGGCTGTTATTTCTAGTGGGTGAATGGCCTATTATGGCCGTTCCTTGATTGTTGATATATATATATATATATATAAAAGAAAAATAAGAAAAAGAAAATGGAGATTGGGAAGTTAATAATTGTTTATTATTATCAGCAGATTAACCATCTTCACTTACAGCTGTTTCAGTTAATACTCATTTCATTAAACTTCAGTTTGCACCCCAAATTATTTATGCCAGCACCTGGTAATATAAAAAGACAATGTTTAAACGTAATCGATGATCACAAATGTAATTAAAGTCTCGTTACTTAAATAGTTATTACTTATATTTTACTTTTTCTATTTATGGTAGAATCATCTGGTTGTTTTTCTGCTCTTTTTATTTTGTTTTATTTTCAGACATTAAAAGTTTCATTTTCCTATGTTCATCGTCATTGAATTTTATAACGTGCATAGTACAAAGAGGCCTACACACCTATACACATGCCTACTCTCAGCTAGCTGGGTTTTACCAAGCTTCTATAGGTTTCTATAGAAAGAGGTCATTGAGAGGGAAAGCTTTGATTGCTGGTGTTCTCTGCCGTACCTTGTGCTCTATGCAAGATATTAAATGACTATAATGCAGAACAACACCAGTGGCATTTCCAAAGTTGTTTTAGAGCAAAGCTAACAATATTTTCTTTTGGAGAATAAATTATTAAACTCTTGTTACAAAAATGTTTATTTACACTATAATGAAAGGAAGTAACGACACTGCAGACTGATTATCTTACAATGAGAATGTAGTCAACATTAAAGCTACGAGATATGACTAAATAAAACTTGTGCACACACACACACATACATATATAATATATATATATATATATATATATATATATATATATATATATATATAATATATATATTATATATATAATATATATATGTATATACATACATATACATATATTAAATTTATATTTATATAAATTAATATATTCGTTTTTTTTAGCAGTAATTCTAAGACTAGAAACTCTATTTATCAATGTAAAATTACTTCTGGTTCTGACATCTTTTTTTATATAGGTAGTTCTTCATTTCACTTGTTCTAAAGAATATCTAATCATTACTCTACATTTAGGCATATCAATAAATGTAATAATACTGGGCTTAGTAAATTAATCTGGTATCTAAAAGATCATAATAAACAATTTAATTTGGAATGGAATATTCTCTCCATTTCTTTTCCTTATGATAAAGGTAAATTGTTGTGCTTGCTTTGTAAAAGTGAAATGTTTTTTATCCTATTCTCAAAGAATCCTCTTGTAAACATGTTTATAAAATGCATTTATCATTTCAAACATTGCCAGGAACATACCTTTAGTTCCTATAAGTGATTTCTACCATTCTATAACATTCAACCTTTGACTGTCTTCTTACATTGCACTTCCACTAAATATATCTACTTTCACACTTTTAAGCTCCCCACTATTAGTTTTCTGCTAATTTCTTTCTCTCTCTTTCTATAAATTATCTTTGATTTTATATCTACTAATAGTTTAAAAAAAAAAACTTGATATCATTTCCTTCATCATATACACAGTCACCACATTCTGTTAAAATGTTTTATTGATGTGTTTGGTTTCTTTCTTTCTCTGATGAGAAGATTGCATTGTTTTACACCATTTTATTCCTTCTGGAATAATACCAATGTTGTCTTCAAAACATATTTCAGCAGTAAAAGAATTTGAATAACACCTGTGTTTAACTCCATTTATACATATATATTTGGATATAGGCATATATCTCCTCACCTCTCTCTCTATATATATATTTGGATATAGGCACGTATCCCCCCCCACCTTGTGTGTGTGTATGTGAGACTGATAAATTATGTACAGTTTGTGATAAAAATTTGCAGTTCTATTTTGATTAAACTACCAGTGTCTTTAAAACAAAACTTTTGCTCCAGTTCACTCAGCTGTAGAAAGGAGTTGAAGCGAAACGTTAGCACGCCGGGTGAAATGCGTAGCCGTATTTTGTCTGTCGTTACGTTCTGAGTTCAAATTCCGCCGAGGTCGACTTTGCCTTTCATCCTTTCGGGGTCGATAAATTAAGTACCAGTTACGCACTGGAGTTGATGCAATGGACTTAATCCGTGTGTCTGTCCTTGTTTGTTCCCTTTGTGTTTAGCCCCTTGTGGGTAGTAAAGAAATAGGTATCACTGGTGCCAAGCTGCATTGTCCTTTGACCATGGGACTGCACCGAGAAAGTTACCCTTCAAGACACTAGTCCAGGCAAGGTTGTTTATGGAAGACCAGCAGTCACCTATGCATACCAGTCTCCCCTCTCCACACCACTGATGTTATCCAAGGGAAAGGCAAAGGCCAATACAGCTTGGCACCAGTGATGCCGCAACTCCTTTCTACAGCTGAGTGAACTGGAGCAATATTAAATAAAGTGTCTTGCTCAAGAACACAATATTCAGCCCGGTCTGGGAATACATATATATATTCTATCTTATTTATTTATTTTACTTTATTTAAAAAAATTATTATATTCAAATTAATCCATTAACATTCACGCACACACAAAAATAAAAATAAAATAACTCCATTTATTTAGTTAACTGGTATGAACTAAGAGGTCAACATGTAATCTTTTAATGTATATCTTTTTTCCCTGATGATATTTTACTCATATCTTATAAATGCAAATTTAAAGCATAAATTTATAATTTATTTAATGAGCACAAATGGAAACAGCTGTAGGGAGCAAGAATGATCAATTTATTAATAATTGGAAGGCAGCGAGCAGCAGAATCGTTGGCACTCTGGACAACATGCTAAGAAGCATTTCGTCTGTCTTTACGTTCTGAGTTAAAATTCCGGCTAAGTCGACTTTGTCTTGAGGAAATAAGTACTTGTCGATCACTGGGGTGAATTCAATCGACTAGTCCCTCCATTAAAATTTCAGGCCTTGTGCCTGTAGTAGAGAGGCACGAAACTCTCGGCCCTTGAGTCACTGTGTTGCTTCTACTAGATGCTGGTTTCAAATTTTGGCACAAGCAATTTCGGGAGAGGGTGTAAGTCGATTACATCGACCCCAATATTTTATCAATCTCGAAAAGAAGAAATGCAAAGTCGACCCCGATGGAATTTGAACTCAGAACGTAAAAATGGACATGCACACACACACGCACACGCAGTCATAGGCTAATCACATCTACGAATGAACCTCTACGTGATTTCTCGACTCGCTGGAAATAGCAATATTCCCTTGAATCACACTTCTACAACCTAAAAAGAAAAAAAAGAAAGAAAATGGGTAAAATTTACAAGTTCAATGAATAAAATGAAATCTTGGGTAATCACGAACTAAGGAAAATGAATGACAGAATTGATTTCGTTTCTCTTTTAAGAATATTTCCAGTGATTCAGGTCGGTATTCACTTAAAAGGGGAAACTATAGGTAAAATTATTATTGTCGATAAGGAAATCCTAAAAAAAAATTCATAAATTACCCCAGCACGGGAAATAACATTTTTATGAAGAATTGGAAATAACAGAAAGTGGGAGGAAAAAGATAAAGCATTGAGAGAGAGGAGTGGTATTAGTTATAATGGGAGTAAGAGGTGAAGCCGTCATCCAATCATATTGCTTGTTTTATTTTGGTTTTTCCCTACATACATTATCTTCGGATGTATATAAAAGTAACTCAGTCATTCTCATAGTCATTGCTGCACAAGAAAGAAACAAGACGGACTGTAACATACATACGCCTTGTAGCAATTAATTAGGAACTGGTTAATTAACCCAGTGGTTTACTGCACTTTTTGTTTTGCAGTCTGTGTGTTTTATATCATACACAGGTTTGCTGCAGATTTCTATCTTTTCATAATTGGTTTTTTCGTGGTTTGCCCTAATTTCTGTTAAACCATGGAACTACGAGACGACATTCTTCGTCTTGAGAGAAACTTCAAGAAAATAAACGTCGACTCTCAGTCATTTGATTCTGCTTACTATAGCAATTATTCCGCATCTTCAAGCGGTTCGGTGGACATAGAAGAAAAACCGTCATCGGGGAGTTCATGTAACGAAATCCTCAGATCTGACTTGGCTGCTATTCCTGAGACTGGCGACTGTAAAGACCTTATCCAGCCCTCAGTTTGTAAACCAACATCTGAAGCCAAACCACCTTCGTCAATATCATCATCATCTACTATCATCTCTCATGATGAGCAGGACGATGGATTTTTTACTCAGTCCAACGTTGATGACTTATATAATCAAGACGAAGACGGAGATTCGTAAGTTTAATTTATTGATATTTATTTCAAAAATATTATGTTGATATATTTCGTAAATTGTTAAAGGTACACGCATACATAAATATGTACATCTATATAACATATATACTTATTGTATACGTGTTAATTGTTTATAATTACTCACAATGTCGATATACACAGACAGCCACACATATGCAACACATAAACACACACACATAATCAGCATAACACACACACACATACACCTCATACATAAACACACACATAATCAGCATAACACGCGCGCACACATACACCTCATACATAATCATACATAAACACACACATACACACCTCATACATAAACACATACATAATCAGCATAACGCACACACACACACCTACACAACATTTATGGGTTTTTTTACTTCATAAAAATATCGCTGGGAAATTCCGTTTGTTCTGATTGGTCAATCCACGTCACATGACTAACATATCTGTGACCTTTAACCAGTTTTTTTTTTGGTTTTTCCTTTTCAATCCGGATTTTATTTATTTTTACATTTTCCTATTTTAACAAATTATGTTAAATGGTTTTACTAATTTATGTCACTTCATCCTTGTATCAGATAATGTCTCTTGTTCCTTGTTTTACTGTTAATGCCTCCATATTTCGAGTGACGTTATGACTTCACTCGTACCCAAATTAACAAGAAGACAATTATTACTACATTTTTTTTTAATGAATAAATTAGTAAAATAATTGAAGATTGAAATAAAGGTTAAATTATCTATCGTCATTTAAACCTCTCTTTACTACTACGTTAGTCAAGAATAAACCCCCACATAGTGTCGTCCTAGTTCTTAACTCTTATTAATATCCTTCCATCAACCCTGGCTCAGTTCACTGACCTCTATTTCATTATTTATTAAATATTTGTAGTTTTCAGGGGTCCGTATGGCTTTTGTCCATCCGTTCCATTTCTCCCTAGGTGTCTTTTTGGCCATTGATGTTACAGTAGGTGGCCTCCTTACTGATCTACTTGGGCTGAAACAACTAGGGTTGTGTATGCCTGGGTACGCTTTGTCATATACATGCAGACACGTAAGTCTGAAGAGGAAGGCTCAGTTTCTTTGTCAATACCACGAAACTCTACGTCGCTATTGTTGATCATCACCCCAGCAAAATCAACGTCAATGTATGGGTATAGGGAAGAGATAGAATGGATTGGATATTTATTATTCTTGATATAAAATCTTAGATATTAATAAAACAATGGGTTCAACAGATCTGACAAAATTAAAAACGCTGTTTTTTTTTTTTTTTTTTCCCGAAAATTTTCAACTAATATATTTACAAGAATTAAATTTCCCTGGTCATGTGGGTGGATGTAGTTATTAATTTTCGAAATTAAAATGCAAGGTACGTAGGATTTAGTCCTTGAGTGTGTAGGAATATTGATGCAGAAAAATGTTTGCATACATGAGCCATTGCTTTACAGAATCTATGCTAGAAACATGGAGAATTGAAGTGAAAAGAAAAAAAAATTTAAGCCCTTTCCCTGTTTTTTTTTTTTTTTTTTTTTTTAGCGGGATTAGATAATTCACGCTGTTGTTTGAGGGAGGTTTAGCTGTTTTGAACAGGTTCAGCAACTGCAGAGGTGTGTGATTAAAGCAAAAAAAAAAAAAAAAAAACTAAGAGGCGGAAATGTATAAAAGTGAAATTGACTTTTGAAACCAAGGAAAAAAAATTGTTCTAACATAGTAGTTTATAAAAGTGACCGTTGTTAGTAAATTTATTTTTAATCAATGTGTTTGTGTTAAAATAATCTTAAATTGCATTTTTTAAATTTTATATTT
Organism: Octopus sinensis; assembly: GCF_006345805.1. Classification (NCBI taxonomy): domain Eukaryota; kingdom Metazoa; phylum Mollusca; class Cephalopoda; order Octopoda; family Octopodidae; genus Octopus; species Octopus sinensis. The sequence goes on along the minus strand of NC_043007.1, from coordinate 70,403,189 downwards.
TCAGAGTTCTGCACATGGCTATTATTGAATGCGACGCCAATCTCGCCGAATATTACATAATAAATGTCAGAATGTTGTCGTGCAATCATTTACTTGACTTGCAGAACAACCTTTTCCAGACACCCCTCCACTTGGCTGTTGTTACTAAACAGTATGGTATTGTTGAGCTATTGGTCAGAAATGGAGCGTCAGTCGATATCAGAGACAATAATGGCAATACTCCCTTACATGTAGCTTGTCGGGATGGAGACTTTGAATGTGTGAAAATGTTGCTTGGTGCCAAGAATATTAAAAAGTCACTGAATATGCTTAATTATGACGGTGAGTTATAAAAACTCTTAATATGGTTCATGTATCTAATAAGTTCAAGCCAGTATTTATATCCTGTTGATTCTATAAGTTTTATTAATTTTTAAAAATGTTTAGCTTTTAATTTCAAATTGAAACACAAAATAGATTAAACTGATTTAAACATTAAACCAATTCAAGCATTAAACTTGACCCAAATAAAATGAAAGTAGTAAGAGTTTTATTGCATGCAATAAAATGATATTTGTTTGTAACTACGTAGAAAGGACTAAAACGATTTTAGTACATTGTATAGCAAGAATGTAAACGAAATTATTAACATATTTGTTTTATTGATTTAGTATTAATGATTATGTTTTCAGGTTTGACAAGTATTCATCTTGCTGCTCTCCGTAAACCATATCCTACAGTCAGTATTTTGCTTTATGCTGGTGCCAATATCAATGTACAGGTAAATATCTTAACCATTTTCATGTAGCTTCTTATTACTGACCTATTTTGATAGCTCCTCACATGACATGTATGTGTAATTTACTCATTCCGGACGTGTCACATTGCTTTACTCATATTTGCAATACACATTGAGTATTTTAGTGTACACGCGTACAGTTGCTGGTACTGGAATATTTTTATGCTTTAAAATTGAGTTATAAAAATGATTAATTCGTTAGTTACTAGCTCTGTTTTCATTTGAAGGGATTAGAAACCTGTTGAATTATTATAATTACATAAAAGGATGGTAATTATCGTCAGTCACATATTACTTTCCAAGTTAGTTTAGGGTCAAATATTTTATTTTACTGCTATCAAATGACAGTATATTTGACACACAATTTACAAGATGAAAAATATAATATTATATCCAAACTATTAAATTCATTGAATCCTGTTTTCAGATGTTTTGCAAACACCTGATTTGACCTTTGCCATTGAAATAAAAAATATTTTAGGTAGAACATTTAAATTTATATAATTTTTTATGTTTTACAAATAACGATAAAAATATCACAAATAATTTGTAGTTAGTGATTTAAAATCTTTTATGTTAATAAGATATTGTTTTACTTTGTTTTGTACAATGGAACTCTCTTGGTTTTGTTGCAGGATGGAAAAAGTGGTCGAACTATTCTTCATTATGCTGTTGAATCAAATGATAAAATTTTAGTTTATCAACTCTTCAAGTACCCAGAACTAAATATTAATGCTGTAACATTTGGTGGTGTGACAGCATATTGTCTTGCTGATGATCAGAACAATGAATTGATGAAGAACATATTGAGAACAAACGGTGCTTCTTTATTTTATAGAGACAGCAGTTCAGAGGACTCGGATGATGATATGGTTAGTATATTATTTAATGGTTCTGCTGATTTTCAAATTTCTCTTTGAGGATCTTATAAAATGTTTTAAAATATTTTGAGTCTTGAGTCAACTTAAGAAAACAGGTTACAAATAATGGTTTAGTATTCACTCATGCAATGGGCTTTAAAATTTGGTTGTTAAAGCTTGTACCTTATTTTATGATGTTGGTTTTTAGAGACATGTTGACTGATCATAGGTAAACCAATATCATTCCAGAAATAGTTGATAAATAGCTATCAATTCTATGTACGTGTGTGTGTGTGTGGATGTGCACATGTGTGCATAATGTGTATATATATATGTGTGTGTGTGTGTGTGTGTATATGTATAAAATGATATATCAAAACTTATTGGAAATTCATTAGGTTGTATGTTAACATTTTATCAACATGTAACATTCTGTAAACTGTATTTTGTTACACTAGCAAAATTCTACATTTATATATTTTTTTATATTTTCAGTTCTTATCTGGTGATGTACATATGGACTATCAACCTTCATAGTGGATACCATCTTTTGTGTGCTAAGAATAAACTATTCCATTCTACGATGCTGCCGCCACAAGAAGCTGTTGGAGACTTTTAGGCATCAAAGGGTTACTTCCATGAAGTCTGCCACCTTAGATGAACATAAATCATAAATGATGCTGAAGCAAAGGATGAAAAGCCCTGCTGAAGGATGCGCAGAACTAGTAAACCTCATGGAGACAAACTTACACACTATCCCATTTATTCAGACTTGTGTACAATACTATATTATGGAACTTGTATGAATCATTGTTTGTGGTTGTGTGTGTGTGTTACACCAAAAGTACTGCTGAGTGGTAACTTTGGACCAATTTTTCACTCAGCTTCTGTTGAAGCTGAATAAAAGGATTGAGGTACAGAAAAATGAAAGTTTTTCTTTCCTTGTAAGAAGAACATTTTGGCAAATATGTTTCGATTCCACCAAATTTTGGACAATTTAATATTTGCCATGAACTCCCCCGTTTCTTTGGAGCTTCTAAACTTACCAAAGAAACGTTCTTTCGAGAATGTTATTTATTTATTTATTTGTATAGTAAAATTATTTTTATAATGAATTTCTTGTTTTGTGTTTGTATTTAAATTTGACTTTATATCGTCTGGAGACTGATTAAGGATATACCAGATCAACAAGTATGTCTGGTAATGTTATGGTTGAATTAAACAGTTAAAAATTACAACTGGCTAATCAGCAGGCACAAAGCCCTCCCCCCCCCCCGGAATAATTCTCTCCACTCCCTCCCAGTTGAGGGGTTTATTGTTTTGTAAAGTGCTTGGTGATCGTGCTGGTGCCACATGAAAAATATCCAGTACACTTTATAGTTGGCATTAGGGCATCCGGCTGGAGAAACCATACCAAAAACAGACAATGGAACCTAGTGCAGCTCATCAAACTGTCCAATCCATGCCAGCATGGAAAACAGATATTAAATGATGATGATAAAAGGTTCATAACTTGTCAGCAGCGTTGCAGTGGAATCCTGCCTAATTAAATATTTACCAGGCAAAGTACAATTTGTTGTTATAAACACTAATACCATTGATTAATGTGTTTTTAGTTTGGTGATGGGTCCGTGTTCAGCGAACCAGATTTTTATGTCACCATTTAAATATCCACTTTTCCATTCTTATATATATATATATATATATATATATATATATAATATATATAAATAATACAAAATGGGACAAGAATGCAAAACATCTGGACAACTAGGTAATAGAAAAAGGGGATAACAAAACATCCAGATAGATGATACAAAAAGACAAGGATGGGTCATTCGAAGCCTTTTATCCTCAATCAAGAACTGGATCATCCTTGCATTTTCGGCTGATTAATTTTGAGATTGCTCCAATCTGGCCAGCCCCAAGGAAAAACTAAGCTAAGAGCATTAGATTCCTTGGAAAAAAGCATCAAATGTATACGAAAACAAGGAAGGAAAAACAGACGATGTTACACGAATATAAAAATGATAACAGGACATAACAACAGACATCTTTCGACTGGGGACGAATTGAATTCAGCAGGCGTGTGGAAAGGAAGCCTTACGGCAGAGATACAAACCTTTCACGAACACTGGGAAGAATACTGATGTGTCTGACCATGGTCAGACGCAAAAGGGCTAGCAGTCTGGCCTATCGGTCACGTGAGAAGAGAGAAAAAGACGAACAAATGAATTAAGGAGGGGTAGGAGAAGAGAGAGTTGTAGAAGCAGATAGACAGAAGAATCAAGGAGTGGCGAGACAGACATAGTGAAGAGAAAAGTGAGTAAGAAAGGCAAAGAAATGTGAGAAGGGGGCGGGGGGAAGAAAGAACGAAACGGGAAAAGGTTGAAAAAGTACAAAATTTAGTGAAATGTGTACTTACATATAAGAGAACAAAGTGTATGTACGCCGCTATATATAATATATATATATATATATATATATATATATAATATATATAAATAATACAAAATGGGACAAGAATGCAAAAATCTGGACAACTAGGTAATAGAAAAAGGGGATAACAAAACATCCAGATAGATGATACAAAAAGACAAGGATGGGTCATTCGAAGCCTTTATCCTCAATCAAGAACTGGATCATCCTTGCATTTTCGGCTGATTAATTTTGAGATTGCTCCAATCTGGCCAGCCCCAAGGAAAAACTAAGCTAAGAGCATTAGATTCCTTGGAAAAAAGCATCAAATGTATACGAAAACAAGGAAGGAAAAACAGACGATGTTACACGAATATAAAAATGATAACAGGACATAACAACAGACATCTTTCGACTGGGGACGAATTGAATTCAGCAGGCGTGTGGAAAGGAAGCCTTACGGCAGAGATACAAACCTTTCACGAACACTGGGAAGAATACTGATGTGTCTGACCATGGTCAGACGCAAAAGGGCTAGCAGTCTGGCCTATCGGTCACGTGAGAAGAGAGAAAAAGACGAACAAATGAATTAAGGAGGGGTAGGAGAAGAGAGAGTTGTAGAAGCAGATAGACAGAAGAATCAAGGAGTGGCGAGACAGACATAGTGAAGAGAAAAGTGAGTAAGAAAGGCAAAGAAATGTGAGAAGGGGGCGGGGGGAAGAAAGAACGAAACGGGAAAAGGTTGAAAAAGTACAAAATTTAGTGAAATGTGTACTTACATATAAGAGAACAAAGTGTATGTACGCCGCTATATATATATATATATATATATATAATGCAAAATGGAACAAGAACACAAAACATCTGGACAACTAGGTGATACAAAAAGGGACAACAAAACATCCAGATAGACGATATAAAAAAACAAGGACGGGTCAAGAACCGGATCATCCTCGCAATTTCGGCTGATTAATCTTGAGATTGCTCCAATCTGGCCAGCCCCAAGTAAAAAATAAGCTATTATCACCTTGACCGACCAGTCCGTCGGGCATCCATTTGACACTGCTGGTCACAGCATGCTGTCCACTCCTCTCTGGATCGCGCCTTTCTCATCCACGTGATCCCAATCGCCCTCCTGAAATCGTAACTCCACCATCATGGAGGCCTTCCGAGTGTTCGTTTCCACTTGCGCGGGTCCACAGATTATCAGTGAGCCTGGTTACGTGTCCAGCTCATCTAGACTTGCTGCGTGTATATTCTACGATGACATCCCTCATGCCGGACTTCTCTCTGATGACCTCGCTACAGATATATCTCTCTTATAATCTTTTCAGCCATGTGGCTGTGGTCATGCTGGAACACCACCATGGTCTTTCTGATTTTCTCAGCCTGGGGTGTTTCACATCACCACTCCTGTATGCGCCTTTGTCCCAGCTGTTGGCCCGTTTGGTGTATAAGGGAGTTTGATTCTGCTGCCCTCATCTGTTGGGCTGTTGGTTCATCTGCTATTATGGAGAGGAGGATGTCTGGTTCCTTTTTGAAGACATCTTCCAGTTTATTCAGATTTCTTCATTTTTGTGGCAGGGCATTGAAGAACTGTGGGCCTTTGAACCCTAGACTATTGCAGTACCTGGTCCCGAATTTAGATGGAGTGGATCGTACCTTTTAATACAATACAGTGGCAGCCAGCCCTGGTATTTGTATAACACTCAATGCCAAAATTAGATACTAGCCTCTCTAGAGTTTTCCATATGTAGATTATTGCATATCTCTCATGCCTTCACTCCAGGGAGTAAAGGCGCAATTTTCTCAACCTATCTCTGTAGCTCATCTGCAGCACTGTTTCAATGAGTGTAGTGGCATTGGAATGCTTCAAGCTCTACTGTTAGTTTGGCACTATGTGGTGACCATAACTGGGAGCAGTAGTGCAGGCGGCCGAGAACAAAGGTTCTCCAGAGGGTCAGCATAGTTTCTTGGTCTTTTGTCTTGAAGGACCTCAGTATCCATCCTGCCAGTTGTCGGCACTTTGTTGCCATCTTACTAAGGTGCATATAAAATGAAATCTTTATTATGATCAAAATGATCGTACATAGAAAGGGACATCACAAGACGAACAAATACAAAAAGGTTATACGAGTTCGAATGAGTATTCTGTTAAAAATTTACTTAAAAATATTTTATATAACGTTTAATTTTTCCTTTAACTAGAACTTTTTTTTTTTTAAAGAAAATAAAGAAAGAAAACGATTAAAAGTTCAAAGGATCGAACCCGGAAGCCTATAAGGCCCAGCAACTATCTTTTCCTTTCATCAATGATTAAGCTGGGTTACTAACACCCACCTTTCTCATCACATCCTTCCATCGTTTTTCGTATTCACTCGGTGGCAGGGTCTTCCTCTCCAACCCCATCTTGCTCTTCAGATGGTATATGAAGTAAGACAGTAAACCGGGTCCAGAGATGAAGGACCCTTTCACAGAACCTTCCATTCTAGTCCTCCAAACACACCCTTTCAGTACTGCAACCGTACAGTAAAAGCATGCCTTACCTCCCTTTGTGAGTCCAGTTGGCGGTATCATCTTTATCATAGATCCAGCTGACAGCTGTACTCGTCCCAGATGCGACAGCATGTGTTCAACGTAACTTATCAAGCTGGATAGCTCCCGACATTGTACAAAAGCGTGCTGGACAGTTTCATTGTCCAACCCGCATCTTGGACACGTCGGTGGCACTGATATTCCGTGCCTGGATAACTTATTGCGAACAGGTAAAGCGTTCCCGTAGCACTACCAGGTCAGGGATTTTTGGAAGTTATCCAAGTACCCCGGCCTGAAAGTTTTTTTGAACTGATTGGCAAGTTGGTTCTCATCGAACCCCAGAGCCTCTCCTAGGACGTCATCGTTTTTTTGCCTCTACCAGCTCTCTATAGAACACCGAGGTGGTATTCTCGCTGCCGGCCTTGCCCGTCTTGTGGATCAGCCAGAGTGCCTAACGGCACTCATTCTGCCATAAAGTCAGGTTACGTCTTTTAACGAGACCGGGTTTAAATCTCTCCAAAGTGGCCGGTCGCGACAAGAGCTCCCTCGCCAGCGGACTCCACACCTTAACACCGTCCAAGTGGCACCAGAGATGTCTCAGCCTCAACGCGTGTCTGCGCATCATCAGCCAGGGAATTCCCAGTTCACCCTTTAACGGTTCCTGGCAGCAAACGGAGCGCCTCACAAGTGGCTTTCCTCCCTTCCACAAAAAGCGGAAGACGAGTCGTTCCAACTTGTTTAGCCACATATAGGGGCAAGGCACAACGGACAGCGGTAGGTGATTACAGATGATATAAACACCTGCACAGAACTCCCATTTTGTTGCCAGTTTGCATAGACACCTGCCAGTATCTCCCCGAACAAGTCCGGCATACAATGATAAAACTCTTAGGGCAGACCATCTATCCCCGGCGCACTCGGCCAACACCTCTCTCACCTCCGCGGGAGTGATCGGTCCTTCACAGCATTCAGCTTCACGTGCCGAAAGTCGTGGCCCACCGGCTAGGAAGTCCCTTAAGGGCTCGCTCCGCTCAAGCGGACCACTCTCCCCGAACAACCGAGCGAAATGCTGGTGAAAGACTTTCTGCATCTCCTCATGTACATAGATCTTGCGTCCCCGTTCGTCCGTTAAAGACTTTATAGAGGACTTTTTACCTCTCTGACTCTCCACACGACGTGCCCATCCGGCAACATTAATACCTTCTCGCTTCCCTGCACGTAGCTTGGCTTTGACTCTGCAACCTTCATGTTTGGCATTGAAGTGGCGGTACAAGACCGTCCTCGCTGCCAACGCTATAGGTGCAGAGCCAAATTCCATTGCCTCGTTTAAGTTCTTAACTAAATCACCCTCTATTCTGGTCCTGTCTAAACTTAGCTGCTTGCTAAATCTAATGGACTCTAAACGGATGGCTCTTTTGAGGGCGTGCCACCATCTATTGTTAATGATGGTGCCACATAATGCCCTCTGAACTAACACCTAAATCCGGGTACGTCACTAGAAAGTGCTCCAGATTCCGGTAAAAACCAGACTGCCTACTCTTCTCAGGAGAGTAGACAGCTACCAACCTGAAGGACTACTTACTCGCATGAGTCACATCTAGTACAACCAACCTGCCTTCTGGGTCCAGAAAGACAGTACTTATCTGTAAGTCTAAGTTTTTCCTGATAAGGACTGCCACGCCTGCATCCCTTCCTCGGCTAGGAGAAAAAATTTCTCGTAACCACTCAGAAGAGGCGAGAACGCTTGAGGTCCATTAATCTTGGACTCGGTTACAATAGCCACATCTATTCTATGTGTCATGAGGTCGTTCAGAAAACAAGCCTGTTTCCATCTCGACCCCATTCCACGCACATTTAAACAACCTAACTTAATCATCGAAGAAAGAAAAATAACTTACTTACGGTTGTGAGAGGGAGTATGGCAGTCTATGTCTGCCCGCTTCCCCATCACTCCCCGTAGCTGCTGGGCTTTTCACCGGCGTTGCCACCGGGCTCTGGGTTGGAGTGGCTGCCGGGCTGATAATCAGCTTCCCAGCTATCACTTCCTGGGTTACATCTTTTATAAGTTTGTTTTGCACGTGTTCTTGGAGGAGTTTTCCTTTCCACTGCTCCTCTCCGACTTTGGCGTAACGTGTGTCAGACTCTTTGTCAGTCACTTTAAAAACTTTTATGCGGTTATTAGCTTTAATTAAGCGTAACACCTTTTCATTTTTGTCATTAAATGAGATAATCTTGTCAGTTTTTTAAAAACCTTTTAGCGTTGGGGGTGAGGTTTATTAAAAAGCTGTCCTACAAATGTAGTGTCAACCGGGTGGGATTGGGGAATTTTTTGCCCTTGTTCTTGTGTGTTTGTTGTTTTTCTTTTTGTTTGGGAAGGGGAGTCCGGGGTGCTTTCTTTTTTTACATTTGTATGTCACTGTTGTGTACTCCATATCGGTTTGGTCATTTTCTTTTATTTGTTTTTTTCTTCTTCCTTTTGTTCTTCATTCTGTTTTACATTTTGTTTCTTTTCATCCTTCTGTTTTTCGTTTTGCTTTTTTTTTTGTTATTATTTTCTTTTGTTGGTGCCACGTTCTCCTGTCTCTCTACGTTTTGGGGAGGGACCTCAACTGTTTTTTTCTTCGTGCAGGTAGAGCGAACGTGACCCTTCTGCCCGCACTTGAAACACCTGGACCTACGTCCCTCCACCGACACACTAATTGTATACCCCTCCCCTACGAAGACTCTATCGGGTAAATTTTGGTTGTCAGCTTGAATTACCATTTCTACCATTTGTCCCCTCCAGTTTGTCGGTTCCTTTTTCCTCATGCTCAGGATTGTTATTTTGCCTTCGACGTCATATATTACTGCTGTCGCTGCCCACATTACTTCATAACCAACAGGTATGTCCTCAACTGTCACTTTCGCCGTTCGCCGACCCAAATACTTCGGCAGCAACATAATTTCTTCGTTTTTCAACGTTTGGGTCCTTTGCTACGTTAGCCGACTCGAAGTGTGCTTCTATTGTAGCACTTCTTATACCTCGGCTAACGTAGCACACCTTGTTCCATATCGGAGACGTCCACCGCTCAACCATTCCATTCTTCACCTCGGCGATTCTTTTTTCCTTGATATTAAACACCTTATAAACGACTGTTTTTTTCCCGAATTGCTTGAACAGTTTCCGGGGGCGGCACCAACTTGGTCTCTTCACCAGTTTTTTCGATTAATTTTCTGAACTGGAAGAGCTCGTCCATTGCTACTCCCAGTTCGATGACATTGCCACCTACGGCGGCCGAAAAACTTTGCTTTTCCTTGTTATCCTTTTTTTTTCCGTTGTTATTCCTTCTTCCCATCTCGGGAAAATCATTTTTGGATGCGAGGTCGTACTCCGTGATGTAGCACAAGAAAACCTTGTCACAAATGACAAGAGACAAATTTTCAGAATTCAGAAATTTTCTGCCCCTTAGGGCGAAAATTACTGTTTGTCACAAGACAACAGTTCAATAATAAAAAACACAGACAGAAACGAACTCACGTAACAAATAGATAGCAAGTGAAAATATAGTCGCGCAACTGAGGAAAAAGAAGATACAAATTGGAGATTCAAGTTTAAAAGGTGAATATAAAATGATGTGTCATTGTATATACTGATCTCCAAGTCTTTCACTGCCTGTGACTCTGGGACAGTGCCTTTGGGTCCTGTATATGCAGGCCGTAGTGCATTTGTGAGTTGATAATGCAGTGCTTGAAATTTTCCATCATTAAAATGCTTGTTTATTTCAGCCCGCTTGCATATCAAATTCAGGTCCTGCTGTAAGCTTGTGATGTCATCTTGATTTTTTTTTATTGCCTTTAATAATTTTGTATTATTGGCAGAGTTAGTGACGGTGACTGTGGGCATGTCTATGAGGGCTATTATGAACAGTAATGGCCCCAAGACAGTTCCCTGGGACATGCCGCTTAGGATTTGAATTTCCTCAGAAAGGGCACCATTGACTGCAACTACCTGACTTCTGTCTTTAAGAAAATCATGCAGCTACTCTCCCAGTTTACCAGCAATGCCAAGGTCTCATAGCTTATGACATATCATGCCATGATCTACCTTATCAAATGCCTTTGCAAAGTCAAGGTATATTACACTGACATCTGAATGGGCAAGCAGCTGTTTCAAAATCTAGTCATAGTGCTGTATTGATTGTGTGAGGCAGCTTCTTCCTGGACCGAAGCCATGCTGTGTATTGTTCAGTAGGTCATTTTACTTCTAGGAACATTATCAACCTCTACTGATATGTGAAGTCAGAGAGATTGGCCTGTAGTTTTTGGCCTCTGCTCTGCTTCCACCTTTGTCGATCTGGAATATAATGTCTTCTTTCAGCTTTTTAGGAAGTTTGCCATTTGCAAGGAAACTTTGGAAAAGTATCTGAAGTGATTTTGCTAAACCTGCTTACATGACTTCAGGAAATAGCTGAAAAGCCATCAGGACCAGTTGTGGAGCATGAACTCATTTCATCTATCGTCACTGTTACATCTATCTGTCTCCTCAATGTTGATGTGATCGATGGCTGCTGCCTCCTTTTTCAGAGCTGCAACATTAAAGAATTCAGCTGGATTTTTTATATGCATGTTTCCAAGGAGAGAAGTGAAGACACTTTTAAGTTGTTCACTGAGTATCTTACTTATCCTTCTTGGGTCTGTGGTCAGTGAGTCATTCCCTTGGAATAATGATCCTATTTTATATTGGCAGAGAGACAGAAATTGCCATTAATATATAAGATATATATATATATATATATATATATATATATATAAACATACACACACACAAATATACTGCACTTATTTGACAACATAAACTTCCACAAAGCAGACTGGGGAGCAATCAGAAAGGATCTGTCCTTTATTGTCTGGTCCTTCACTCTCAGTTCCACTGACATTGAAACAACATGGCAGTGCTTTGAGGACATTGTCACCTATACCTGCTCAAAATACTCTTCTACAAAATCCACTAGCACAAACAGAAACAGGCTCCTTAGAGAGAAAAAAACACTCATCGGGAGAGCATCAAAAGACTTAACAAAAAATCAACCTATTAAAATACTCCCATATTCAACATCCACATTCAACATTCAAATTTAACAATGGCTGGAGTTGGAAAAACTTCACCTGCAGACCAACATGAAAACCTGCATTGACAGTCAAAGAACTGCAGATGAACAGTGGATAATCAAACAGAACCCAGCAGTGTTCTATTCATATACAAGTAAGCATAGGACCACTGTCTCCATTAATTGATGATAATGGCATTCTCCAACAGGATGTTAAAGAAATGACAGAAGTACTGCAGAAACAATACTGCTCTGTCTTTAGTGATCTCACTGATATTGACGTAAAGGATGTGAACAAAGTTGTTTCCCAGCATGTAACCTCAGACATAACCTTTACTGCTTCAGACACCATAGCAGCAATAAATGAGATCAAATACTATTTTGCTGTAGGCCCTGATAGATTCCCAGCTAGTCTCTGGAAGGAATGTAGACACCAACTTGCAGTCCCTCTAACCAACCTCTGGGGAAATTCTTTAGACTCAGTTTATATACCGAAATAGCCCTTATCCCAGTCTGTTATCCCGGTTTTCAAACAGTAAAACAGATCCTTCACAGTCAACTACCACCCAATATCACTCACCTCCCATATCATCAAAGTGTTTGAAAGGGTGGTGAGATCAAGGATACTTGGCTTCCTGGAGAGCCACAATCTCCTAAAGTCAAACCAGCATGGCTTTTGCTGTGGCAGGGACTGTCTAACACAGCTCTTACACCACATCAATGATATCTTTAAAGCTTTGGGATCGGGTTCGAACTCTGATGTCATATATCTTGACTTCAGTAAAGCATTTGACAGAGTCAAACATAATATCCTAGTCAAAATTGTCAAATGTTGGAATCTGTAGAAAACTACCACACTGGATTGAGTATTTCCTGAATAACAGAACACATGTTATGATCAATGAAATCCACTCAAGCCCAACAAAAGTCACCAGTGGTGTTCCTCGGGGAACTGTCTTCGGCTCACTTCTCTTTATTGTCTATATAACAACCTTTCCAGCGTCATAAAACAGAGTAAAGTGAAAATATTCGCTGATGACTCTAAGCTCCAGAAAGTTATCAATGAAGAAGAAAACCGAACTGAACTCTAGACTGATCTACATGCTGTGAGTCAATGAGCAGACAAAAACAAAATGCAACTAAATGAGGGAAAATTTGAGCTGATGCATTTTGGAAGAAAGATTATGCTAAAACAGCCATACGCTCTTCCTTCAGGGGAACCACTCGCAACATCTAATAATATTAGAGACCTAGGAGTAATTGTTGACAACAAGCTCAGCTGGAATTACCACATCAACAATAAGGTTGATATAGCTCATAGGATGAGCTCCTGGATCCTAAGAACCTTCTGGTCCAGTGAACACAGTGTCATCATTCCTCTTTTCTCCTCCTTTAAAAACAAGGCTTTTCCTCCTCCATATTTTAAAGAGGGCTCAGGCCAGCAGTGTTTGGGGCCTGAAGATATGCCTTACGAGTGAGAAACTAAGGGTAACCCCATAAACCAGTCTGCCCCACTGTAATATTAACTGCTCTACATCTTAGAGTGTGCTTCTCCTCTTGGATTTATGTATTTCTACAAATGATATATATATATATATATATATATATAAGTTCAGCAAAAATTTAGATTCAAATGAATATGGTACTTAATTTAGATGCACCAGAATTTTGTATGGTGTTATCCATAAAAATCCGTGGGGTGATTATAATCAAAATAAGCAACAAGAATGACTCCGGTAATTTGGTACGATCGTTTCGTACTACATCATTTTATTAAATGTTGTAAGTATTACAACAGATTTAAGATGCTGAGTACTCATCAGCCAATTATAGAGGTTTTCCATTAATACAAAAATTTTCAAATCAAGTGGCAACATTATAGAGAAGGTAGATATATAGACAAAGATGTGGATTTAAATTTTAAGAACATATGAAGTAGTGGAGTCCCTCTATATATATAAACATATTTATATATAAACATATTTATATATATATATTATATATATATATATATATATATATATATATATATATATATATATATATATATATATAAATATAAATATAAATATAAACATATATATATATATACATACATACGTACATACGTATACGTTTATATATAAACATATATATAAACGTATATATATATAAACACACGGACACACACACACACACACATATATATAGGCATGGCTGTGTGGTAAGAAGCTTGCTTCCCAACCACAAGGTTCCGGGTTCAGTCCCAAGTGTTTGGGCCAACCAAACCCTTGTAAGTGAATTTCGTAGACGGAAACTGGAAGAAGTCTGTTGTGTATATATATATGTATATGTTTGTGTATGTTTGTCCCCCTATCATCACTTGATAACTGATGTTGGTGTGTTTACATCCCTGTAATTTAGTGGTTCGGCACAAGTGACCAATATAATAAGTATTAGGCTTATAATGAATAAGTCCTGAGGTCGATTGGTTCGACTAAAGACCATGCTCAAGTAAAAGAATAAGGAATATATGTCTTGCAAACAACTTGCACATGCAAGTGCTACCAGTTAAAAGCTCTGTATACCAGAAGCTAGCAAGTGTATGGGGTCATCAGGAGAGAATGTGCACCGTTTCGGGGCCTACCTCTCAACGGCACCAATGCGCACCGGCCCCCCTCACTGATATGAGGCCCCGCTTGCTAGATCAGCTGGTTATTTATATATATATAATATATATATATAAATATATATATGTATATATATATATATATATATATATATATATATATATATATATATATATATATATATTTAAAAAAAAAATTTTTTTTTTATTTATCTAGTTTCAGCTCACAAGTTGTGGCCATGCTGGGGCACCGCCATATATATATATATATATATATATATATATATATATATACACACACACATACACACATACATATATAAACAACGAATATTATCAGCTATCAACTGATATTTCTAAAATTTTACATGGACACAGCCACCATGAAAACGGAGTGAACATCTTTATGGCACTTTTTAATAATGATATATTGTGAATTTTTTTTTGTGTGGGAGACTAACAATTATTATAGCATTTGCATTTATATAAATAAGTATTTAATTAAGTATAATATAAGTATATAAATTACCGTTAAGAAAAAAAAAAATTCTTATGTTTTTCTTTCCAGTTTTGGCATGCATGTTCATGCAGCTGTTTAGAAAACAAGCATGTAGATTGGAAATAAAATACATGTTAATATTAAAATTTTGATTTACCATATCATACACTAAGACTGTGATGTACTAAAGTGGGTTCCCATCCCCATTCATATGTAATTTAACTAGCTTCTGTTGGCCTGGTGTTGTAACACACATAGCACCTACATTAAGATTATGTTAGTTTGCATCAAGTTCAACTAACAAGGTATCTGGGGCATTTAATCTTAATAGCGCTCATCTCCAGGTCAAAAGCACAACCGATTTCTTGCAGAGAGAGAGATTAAGACACCAAGTACTTTTTTTTTATCTAATGCTCTAACTACTCTGCCAATGAACATATATTTGTATGTGCATGTGTATGTGTTTGTATAAACAGATACAACTGGGTGGATAAACTAAAAGTGACACTCAGTACATTTGTTATTGTTCAATGACAGTTTGATTCAATTCTATGCAACTAAGTTTCATAGGCTCTTAGAATGAACCTAGGTGTTAGGAGGTCAATATCCTGTTACTCGATTTCCAGACACCTGATGAACTAGGTTCGGTCTATGAGCCTATGGAACTTTAAGATATGGACATACAAGGGGTGCTGTTGAATAATAGGAAGGGTATCAAAGAAAGCAGTGTCCATCTGTGGAAAATGCACAGGGGCCATAAAGTCTACAGATATACACAGAAAATTGATTTTCTCAAATGCCCCAGAGGCTCTCTAGAGGTAGTGGATAATTTCTACTGCCCAGGGGACCTAATAAGGAGTGGAGGAGAATGTACTGAAAGTGTAATTGCTAGAATAAGAATAGGATAGAGAAAGTGTAATTGCTAGAATAAGAATAGGATAGGGAAAGTTCAGAAAGCTTTTACCACTGTTGACAACCAAAGGTCTCTCTCCCCAAGTGAAAGGAAGATTATATTATGCATGTGTACGAACAATAATGCTACATGGTAGTGAGATGTGGGCCTTAAATGCAGAAAACATGTGAAGACTAGAGAGGAATGCAGCTTGTATGCTCCACTGGATGTGCAATATCAGTGTGTATGTGCAACAGCGCTAGTGTATTGAGAGAAAAGATAGGCATACAAGGAATTAGATGCAGTGTGCATGAGGGAAGGCTGCGCTGGTTTTCCATAATGGAATTGATATTCTAAAACCACCTTGGTAGATGTTTACACATGCAGAGCTCTGCCCCATCAAGCCTTCTCCTTCCCAACATATGATACCCTAAACTCATCACTCCTTTATCTCTAGTATTATTTGGCTATCATAATTGCCTGAGAGTAGAAAAAGCACATATTTCCCACAACTCCCTTCCATTACATTTCTCTTTCCTTGCCTACCCCAGAACCTCTTCCATTCCTCATTATCTTCCTCCAGCCATGCTCTCTCCTCTATGCTATACTCCATCCTGCTATACTCCATCCTATGCTATACTCCATCCTTAGAACCACTTCCATTCATCATTATCTTTCTCCTGCCATTCTGCTATACTCCAGGCACACTACAATACTGTATCCTTAACACCTCTTTTATCTTCTAACACTCCCAATGCCTTCATATATCTCACATACCCTGTCTCTTACCTGTCTAACCACCTCTACCCTGTCTAACCATTTACCCTCACATTCTTATGAAATTTTCCCTCTCGTTCTCCCTGCCTACTCACCCACTCCGACCCTCTGTATCACTTCACCTATATTCACCCCCTCCCACTTTACCTTGAGGGTATGTCTTGACACATATCCACTACTATCTCTCTCCCTCTCTTCATTTCCATCTTTCTCTTCAAGTTTCCTTCTCCAACTGCGATATCCTTGTATCACTTCTACAGCAAAACGCCTATTATTCTTCTGCTGGTGTTGGTGTCACACGAAAATAGCGCCCAGTAAACTCTGTAAAATAATTGTCATTAGGAAAGGTATCCAACCTTAGAAATCATACCAAAACAAACAATAAAGTTTATCACAACCCTCTGCTTGCTAGCTCTTTATCCAACCCATGCCAGCAAGGAAAACAGAGGTTAACTGACGATGGCGCTGATGATGATAGTGGCGCTGATGATGATAGTGGTGATGAGGCCAAGATGAGTAAACTTCTGCTGAGTCTCTTCAATTTGAGGACTGATCTGTCCATGATAAGAATATTGACAATTTACAAGGCATGATAAAATATTTAGAGGCCTCTGAAAATGGTTCACATTGAACACCTCGCCATGTGGGTAATCAAGCAAGGATATGAAACTTGTACTCCCGGAATGTATATATCAAAACTTAATTTGCTCAAAATTTCAACTTGTATTCTCATCTCTTACATAGGTATTTCTATAAAATTTCATTGAAACCCCATTTTCCTAAAAGTTATGAGGGAAAAACTCGAATTTTGTGAATTTTCCAAAGTCCTTTCCCCACCTCTTTGGAAAAGATTTTCCCCATAAATTTCTTTATAATTGTAATGTATGCCGTTTGAATGGTATTTCTATAAAATTTCATTGATAAAAACCCCCATTTTCCTAAAAGTTATGAGGGAAAAACTCGGATCTTGTGAATTTTCCGAAGTCCTCTCCCCACCCTCCCGTTGCTTTGCGCGCATTTTTTTTTCATATTCGTTTCCTACATATTGTTTTACACCCATTCCAGTATTGCTTTTGGATTTTCATTTCCGGGTCAAGATGTAAACATTAACCCTTATTCCCTTATTTTATCTGCCTCAAAACGATGAAAGACAAAATCAACTTCTGCGGAATTTGAACCCAGAACGTAAAGAGCCGAAAGATATGCCACTAAATATTTTATCCAGTGTGCGAAAGGTTCTACTGATAGCAAACTCATTATGTCTCATAGATATCTCGTCATGACTATTTTTTGAATGGCATATAAAAAAGCTTTGTTTAATTCATTGATAATTTTTCAGCAATCTTCCTGTCCGGAAACTCCTTTACAACACGGTCCGTATTTGCAAAGGGAGTGTTTTACGTTCACCAAAACCAACAATAAACAGTTCACTTTTGATTGTTCGTTCACTAATTTTTCTTTTTCGTCTTACGTTATTAGATTTTGTAACATAAAAATATCTCTGGCTATCTTATTTTATACTACATTAAATCAAAAGACAATCATATTTTTTTGGTTTACAAAAGTTTTCCGTTTCATTAAAATAGATCTATTTGCATTTTTAAGAGTAACATTGAAGCATTTACTTTCACTAGTTTTGCATTGTCGAAGCCCATCCTTAAATAACACATCACTCACACAGGCTGTAACCATTTCCCCTCGAATGACTGTATACAGCATTTCCTTTTTCTAGTGGTAGTATGCAATGTAGCAGTCATTCTGATGAAAATGGGTAGGAGGTTAGATTGGTTAGATGTCACGACTGACGAAGATAACAGTGAACGGCAGGGTCACCAAGTACAAAGTGCTTATGGCAGCTATTCTTATTAGATGATGTTCAAAAGAGTAATTCACGAGAAAAACTATCGATAGCATATTTGAAGATAGCCAGCATTTTATATTCATTTTAAACACTTCTTGTGTGCGTGTGTAATCGTGTATGTATCATCATCATGATTTAGTGTCTGCCTTCCATGCTGGCATGGGTTAGGTGGTTTGACTGAAACTGGTAAACTGTAAGGGCTACACCACGTTTCGGATCCTTTCGGTTTGAACGGCAGTTTTTAACATAATTTCTAAGTAACTAAAAAATTTTAAACTTCGTATACTGGTAGAATGTGTTTGACGGATCTTATCAAGCACGGCATATTGCCAAAGGCCTCACTCACTTATCATTGCCTATGTATGTGTGTGTGCGCGCGTGCGTATGTGTATTCTCTCGTTGTTATGTATTGTTTACTATGTGTTTTCTTGAGGTGACGGCAAGGCCTGCTTAGCTTTGTGCCACAAAACCACAATGACGGGTAAGCTTTCTGTTTAAAGGAGCAGCGTTTTGCCAGCATGGCTTCATGTATGTATACCTACCTACCTACCTACTTACCTACCTACCTACCTACCTACATACATACATACATACAACATACATACATACATACATACATAAAACATTATATATATATATATATATATATATATATATATATATATATATTATATATATATAACGGGAAGCTTTATGAAAATAAACAAAAGACGAAGGCAGGTGGAATACAAACAAACAATTGTATTAGTATGGCGCTCAGGAATATAAATAAAACAAGTATATATATATATATATACTTGTTTCAGTCATTTGACTGTGGCCATGCTAGAGCATCGCCTTTAGCCGAGAAAATCGACCCCAGGACTTATTCTTTGTAAGCCTAGTACTTATTCTATCGGTCTTTTTTGCCGAACCGCTAAGTTACGGGGACGTAAACACACCAGCATCGGTTGTCAAGCGATGTTGGGGGAGGGGACAAACACAGACACATAAACGCATACACACACACATACATATATATACAAATATACGACAGGCTTCTTTCAGTTTCCGTCTACCAAATCCACTCACAAGGCTTTGGTCGGCCCGATGCTATAGTAGAAGACACTTGCCCAAGGTGTCACGCAGTAGGACTGAACCTAGAACCATGTGGTTGGTAAGCAAGCTACTTACCACATAGCCACTCCTACGCTATATACATACATACATACATACATACATACATACATACATACATACATACATACATACATACACACGCACACACACACAGATATATATATATATATATATATATATATATATATATATATATATATATATATATATATATATATATATATATATGTAGCGGGAAAGGTGTAGCAAAAGATGTTGAGGTAGCAGATGAAAGAGGCATGTTGACGACATAAAAGTAAAACAATGGAAAAGCATCGGATTGTGGTTTAAATAATTTATTTAAATGATACTTGCATTTACTTGTTGTATACACCAAAAAAGAATTCACCACATGACATTACTAACTTGTTTCGAGTTGGTGAAGAAGAAAATAAACAGGGGAAATACTGGATCGATGTGATGAGGTAGAACCCGGCATGTTTTGTGACTGTGTGTATGTTGGTCATTCGGTGGTGTCTGTTTATGTTCTCTGATTGCTACTGTGTTGGGTCGTTCATGCTGAATATGTTGTTCTGTGTTGGCTGCTTAACTGGCGCAAGTTACTTGCTGGCTGTCTCTTGACAGTTCGCCTGGTGATGGTTATATGCCTCTGTCGTATGTCTGACTGTATTTATATTGATTATGACAGCTAGAAGCATACGACAAGAGTAATTTCTACTTATGTAGGTCGCCTCCTGTCCACTTGAACCTTAAATGACACGGCTCAGGGCGTAGGTCGAAGGGAAATCCATCCATCACTTTTTGACAAGACAAAGAAATTTCTTTCGCGCCTGTTGTTTGGCCAGTGGTGGATCAGGAGAGCGAGAATCCTTAGATTCGGTTTCGAATCTCAACTCGGAAAAAGGAAAAAGGAAGTGTAAGTTTTTACACACACATACACACACACAAACAATTGCAGCGTGGAAGATGTTTGTAAGCAATTCAAGAACACACAAAAACCATTAGTTTAATTTCAGCATTTAAATTTCATTTGTGTCAAAATATCTTCGTCGCTTTGAAATCGCGACCTGTTCACTGATGAAACTTCGTGCTGCATCTGAGAAAGTAACAGTTAGTTCATGACACACACACACACACACACATATATATATATATATGTTTATGTATGTATGTATGTAGGCATGTATGTATGCATGCATGTATGTATGTGTATGTGTACTTGCGTATGCATGCATATACGATTTCAAAGCAATGAAAATATTTTGTCACAAACGAAATTAAAATGCTGAAGTTAAACTAATGGTTTTTGTGTTTTTTTGAATGGCTTACAAACATCTTCAACGCTGCAATTATTTTTGTTTCAGCACACGATCTCAGATCAAGTCGCTTGCTATGCAAGTACATCTCCGTAGGCGCCAACGCCGCCTCAACATCTCCCCGGCTGAGCTCTTGGCTCTTCGTTCCCTCCAACGGCGCGCTGACATTATCATCAAACCGGCTGACAAGGGTGGAGCTGTAGTGGTGTGGTGCGCGGACCTCTATAGGGCCGAGGCTTTCCGCCAACTCAATGACACCTCCTTCTACTCCCCTCTGCCCTCTAACCCCACACGTAGCTACCAACAGACGGTATCCTCTACTGTCCGCGACCTCATCTCATCCTCCCGTCTCCCCCACACCGCATCCAACCTAATTGTGCGAACCCCACGTACCCCCACCATTTACTTCCTCCCCCAAATCCCCAAACCCAACAACCCTGGCCGCCCCATCGTCTCCGCCTGTAACTGCCCCACGGAGCTCATCTCTAAATACCTCCACCGTGTCCTTGCCCCCCTAGTGGCATCTCTTCCCTCCCACATCCACGATACCAACCATGCTCTCCGGCTTTTCAACTCTTTCTCCTTTCCTACCGGCTCCTCCAAAATCCTTTTTACTATGGACATTCAAAGCCTCTATACTGTTATCCCTCACCACGAAGGACTGCAGGCCCTTCGACACTTTCTTGACCTCCGCTCCAACCCTGTACCTGACTCCTCCACACTCATTCATCTGGCCGAACTTGTCCTTACTCTGAACTGCTTCTCGTTCGCGGGCGAGTTCTACCATCAGGTCTCGGGAGTGGCCATGGGAACGCGAATGGGCCCCAACTATGCGAACCTGTTCGTTGGCTATGTTGAGGCCTAAATATTCTCTAATTTCACTGGTCCCACTCCTGAACTATATGGTCGTTACATTGACGACATTATCGGTGCCACCTCACTCTCCCGTGAACATCTAGACTCCTTCCTCTCTTTCGTCCAATCTTTCCATCCAGCCCTCCACTTCACTTCCACTATCTCCAGCACCTCTGTCTCCTTCCTCGACATTTCGGTTAGCATTCTTCACTCCACTCTTACCTCCTCCATTCACTACAAACACACAGACTCACACTCATACCTCAACTTCTCTTCCTCCCACCCAGAACACACCAAGCTTTCCATCCCCTATTCCCAATTCCTCCGTCTACGTAGGCTCTGTAGTGACGACCATGACTTTGAGACTCAGTCTCAACGTATGGCTCACCACTTCACCCTACGTGGATACCCCCTCACCACTATCCACACCGCCCTTGCCAGAGCACGGTCCGTGGACCGTGTATCTGCTCTCTCTCCCCGAACCCGCCCTGTAGTCTCCCGCCTCCCTTTTCCCCTCACTTACCACCCCACGACCCTACCTCTCCAACGCACCATTCTTCGAGCTTTCCGTCATCTCCAGTCCGACCCGTCCACTTCACACCTCTTCCCTAACCGACCCCTCCTCTCTTTCAAACGAGCCACAACCTTCGAGACCTTTTGGTCCATAGCTCCTTCCCTGACCCTACCTCCCAACCCGGCTCGTTCCCCTGCTCCCGCCCACGTTGCCGCACTTGCCTTACCTCTCCAACACCACCCTCCTCACTAGCACCCATCATCGACCCTATCCCATCATCCACTCCTTCACCTGCACCTCCAGCAATATTATCTATTGCGTCTCTTGCTCTCTCTGCCATTCCTTGTACAGGAAAAACGGGACGCCGCTTGGCTGACCGGTTCGCGGAACACCTTCGTGACATCCACCTTGCGAACGACACACCGGTCTCTCGCCATTTCCGCTCCACCGTCACTCCTTGCAACACCTATCTGTGTTCGGTTTGTCCTTACACAGAGGCCATCCGGATTCCCGTTTGCGCCGTGAACAGAATTAATCTTCTCCTTCGCTCTTATACGCCATTTGGTCTCAACTCTTCCCCCCTCCTCAGCTAACCCCCTCTCCCCCTCCTCACCTACCTTTTCCCCCGACCCCTACTTCTTCAGTCCTTCATCCTTCACCCCTACTCCCCTTCCCTTCTTCCCTCTTCCCCTTCCCTCTGCTCCCTCACTCCCCTTCTCCCTCCCCCTCTCCCTCTTTCCTCCTTCCTCGTCCCCTCCGCCTCCCCTTCCTTCTCCGCCTCCCCTTCCTTCTCCGCCTCCCCTTCCTTCTCTCTCCGCCTCCCCTTCCTTCTCCGCCTCCCCCCTTCTCCCCTCCTCTCTCTCTCTCTCCTCCCCCTCTCCCCCTCTTCTCCCCCTCCCCCTCTTCTCCTCTCTCCACACTACACACCACACGACTTTACACATCACATCATATATGATGTGCCATACTAATACATACACCAACTAATACATACTAATACATACTAATACATACTAATACATACACCAACCCTATACATACACACGTCCAGGCCTCTCATACGCACTATACTCTCTCATACACACACACACCACACACCCTTATACATACTAATACTACTAATACATACTAATACATACTAATACATACACCAACCCTATACATACACACGTCCAGACCTCTCATACGCACTAATACTCTCTCATACACACACACACACACACCACACACACACCCTTGTTGGAGCTGGTCACTCAACCCTATTATCTCCCCTAATTTCGCTCTCGCGTCTCATGTTTGATCTTTGACTTCTGGCCGAAATCAGATCGCCATGTTGGTTCGTTAGTTACTGCACGCATTTTTTTCTCTCCTTCTTTTTCTGTGTTTTTTTCTCTCTGTGTATCTTTCTGTTGAAGACGTAGGCTCGAAACGTTAAAGACTTGTTTTATTTATATTTCCTGAGCGCCATACTAATACAATTGTTTGTTTGTTTTCCACCTGCCTTCGTCTTTTGTCTATTTTCATAAAGCTTCCCGTTATATATATATATATATATATATTATATAATATATAATATATATATATATATATTGCTAGACTAGACTAGAGTACCCTTGACCCGTTGAGTCATCGGGTAAGTCTGCGTTTCCCAGCAACGGAGTTTTCTTTCGTGTTTTTTTTTTTTGCTTTTCCTGGTTATTTTGCATGCTTTCAACGAATGTGACATAGAAATCACGCGTAAGCGGCTCCTTTCCCAAGAAAAGGAAATATTTGTCTGCTATTTCTTGCATGCCCTGCTACCACATAACAGGTATTTCGGATCCTTTATCATAAATAGCAGTTACGTGGTAGACTGACGCGCAAGAAATAGCAGCCAAATCTTTGGAGGTGAGATAATGAACCCGAAAAAATCCCATGGAAAAAAAATGATTTCACACTGAGCTTACAAATGGGTCTTTTACGCCATATTTATGCCAAAAAATAAAAAAAATATGTAAAGGTATTCACTTAAAAATTATTTTGAAAAAACAAAAAATATTGTTTGTTTTAAGAAAGCTAAAATATATACATACTTGTCCGAGTAAAGAATACGTACACCACCCGTTTTCGGTGTAACAAAAACTCTAACCCTAACCCTAAACATTATAATGATGTCGGAGTTATCCAATTTTGGGGGTAACTTTGGCTTAATGACACACTATAATTTAGTCAGTATGAGAAGGAAGGAAGTGACTGTATCTGTTTATAACAAGAGGATAGAATTCACCAGACACTTTTTATTACTGGAGCTAATGCGTTCATATACAAGGTTAATAGAAGGAAGCTTGTAATATTCCATGAATATGTTATGTTTGCAGTCACATGTCCCCAAGTAAGACAGGTGAACGAGTGCACGAGTGAACGTGAAGTGCGGCGGCTCGGCGCGAATTTAGAATTTCCTTCCTTTATATAGGGATGGATCAGAAGTCCCCCGACTTCCACGTAAAACCGGCAGCTTCCAGAAGAATCTCGAACATTCTAGAAGCTCGAGTGAGATTACTCTCGTTACATCCCTATTCCGTTTTTCTTGACGTCGTAACCGCGAGGGGTCACTACAACACTGACCCTAACCCTAAACCCTAACCCTAATCCTAAACCCCGGGTGTGCGTTCTTTACTTTCGCCAAATACTTATTGTACAAACAACTTACATTTTTGAAATCACATTCACTTAAAAATATTTCTAAATGATTATTTACAGTAAAAAAACAAATCGTAGTTTTTCGTTGTCAATTCACTGTCTAATCGAAAGGTAAGAGTTACTTCCTTTTCAGGATTAAGTTAATTTCGTAGACTTTTCCCATTATGCACCGTTTTGGGTATTAAAACCCTGAAAACCCTTAATATCTTCACTTCTACTTATCCGATTTACGCGAAATTCGTTTCATTCCACTCGTATTTACATCTCAGGGTAAACTTAATTCATAGTATTTTCCCGTTATGAACCAGTTTGGCTGATTAACATTGCAAGCAAAGAAAACCTTCACAACTACTTATCTGATTTACGCGAAACTTGTTTCATTCCATTCTTATTAACATTTCAGGGTAAACTTAATTCATAGAATTCTCCCATTATGCGCCAGTTTGGCTGGGTAACATTGCAAGCAAGCAAGATTGAAACTGACTTTTAATGTACCATATATATATATATATATATATATATATATATATATATATATATATAATATATATATATATTATATATATATATATATATATATATATATATATACATACCACATACATACAGGGTGCGTAAGATATTCGAGGACAGATTTATGTTTATAAAAAAACCTAGATATATAATAACAGATAACTTTATCAAAAAATGCTATGTGGATAAAAATAAACCTCCCTTTCTATAATGTTATTCAATAAAGTCACCTTCAGCTTCAACAAACAGCTGCTTCTATATGAGATCTAAATCATAAACATGCTCGAATCAAGTGGTCCTGGTTCATTTTAGACATTACTCTGACTATAACAACTTTCGAAGAGTCTTTGGTGTTATGGGCGTGTTCATTGATCTCTCTCTCAATAACACTTCGCATGTAATAGTCCAATGGATTGAGATCTGGGGAATTAGTAGGCCAAAAGTTAGGGGTTATGTGATCATGAAAATTTTCATCCATCCATTCTTGTGTTACTAGAGCCATGTGTGATAGTTCAGAGTCTCACAGAAACACATATGACCTTCCATTGCATACACTGTCTATCCAGGTCTTAACACTTATTTCCGGGACGTCAATGTAAGCGGTAGAGTTAACTCTAAGGCCTTGTAGAAAGAAGTAAGGAAGCATCACATGTCCTTCATTGCTGACAACCCCTAAAACCATGACAGTTACAGGAAATTTTGTATGCATAATACTTGGAACTTCAGATTGGTCTGTACATAACCATCTGTCATTTCTTCTGCTACCTTTTTTGATCTTGGTCGAAGTTTTTCTCGTTTGAGAAAAACCAAATCAAATCTGCTGGATTTTGCAGTTTGTTTAAGAGTCTTTTAGATCTGATGTAGTGATTTTCTTTTGCTTTTTCAGACAAATGTACCTTTCCTCATTATATAAGACTTATATCTGATGTCTTCGTGGACAGCATTTCTGACTATCCTTCTAATACATGGAGATCATTTATAACTGACCTCATGGACTTTTTGGAATTGTAATCAATGCTTTGTTGAACTTGCTGGACAAATTCAGGTGTTCAGAGCGTTTAGAAATCGAAATATTTCTAAATTGCTATGCTCAGCCTTTATAACCACAATAATAACATGCCTCTTCATTTCTTGAGTAAGCTGAGGGTCTGCTATTGTTATTTTCTGACGCAAAGATTATACAGAGTTTGCAAACAATGCAACAATGACCCCCAAAAGGTATGTCCACAAATCCACATATACCTTACACACTCTGTATATATATATATATATATATATACTTTATTTTAAGCAGCAGAAAATTCAACAAAATCTGTTACTCTGAGTTTCTCGTTGCCGTTCATCAGACAGTTTTTGCTAGAATGGAACATATATATTAATTCAATCTATACTCTTACAAACGCTACACCTTTAAAAAGAATGGACTTGTTTGATTGGCCCTTTAGAAAAAAACGGTCAATCTTCGAGCGATAACAAAAAGGTCAAAAATATATGTATAATATATATAAAAACTTATAAAAATTATAAAAATTATAAAATCCGAGGAAAAACCCGAGGAAAAAACCTATTGCCGTTAATGAAGACAGTACAAATTAATGCATAGAAATTAAACCTGTTATAAATACTGCAATACATATTTATATTAAAATCCACATATATATATCAACATACCAAAAGGATGCGCGTAAACGCCATACATACATATACAGACGTATGAATATGAATCTAAATTATACACATAAAGCATGTGTACATATATTCACGCAAACCGTCTCGCACGCACTAAAATTCATCTATGTAGCAATTCTCATATACTGAGCAAGGAGGGGAACGAAAGAAAGGGAAAGAGAGAAAAAGGAACGAAAGAGGGGTGGGGGGGGAACTTGTAGCGATGTTATTGGCATCTATAGAGGCCAGTATACACACAAGTTTGAATTGATACATATACATACCGTCGTGTGTATGCGTGCTTAAGCACAAGCATACTTTCACTTACACATACACAGATACGCATGCTTACAAATACATATGCTTTGCTATACACAAACTTATATAAACATTCTAAATTTGACAACATTGCTTTTTTTAAAAAAACATTGCTTTTAAAAATGGTGCATTAATAAAAATATATACGAAAGACATATAAAATAAAATATACATCCTATTTTGGGTCATTTATAAATAATCAAGGTAATATAAATAATCAAGGTAATCCTATGCAATACAATAACATGAAAACAAGTTTGTAGTTTTTCCTATATATATGTAGAAACAATAAGACTTTGCTATAGATCCGTCGTAGCGCTTAAGAGTCAAAATCAAAATAAAATATATACTCTATCCATATGGTAATATTTATATTCGACATTTTAAATTTAGCCGCGTGCCTACATAAGTTCATATATATATATATATATATATATATATAGAGTATATGTTTATATATGTATGTATGTATGCCTGTGTGTGTGTATGTATGTATGTATGTATGTATGAGTATATGTATGAGTGCATGTGTGTGTGTGTGTGTGTGAGTGTGAATGTTTGCTGCGTGTGTTTGCGTTTGTGTATGCTTTCAAAAATTTATTTATTTGATGGATCCAAAAATTTCAGGTCATAAACTATTTCAAAAGTATAAACCAGAAACCCAGTAGGCTAATGAAAAACCCGGATTTTGTTCGCGGTGTGGGGAAAACCAGGACTAGCAGCTGAGCAGTGACTCATAACAACGTTCATACCTGATAGAGTCATATAACACACTAGAAACATAAGCATTTAAGAAAATCGGTTTCAGAAATCCCTAACAACACACACACACACACACACACCACACACCCACACACCCACACACACACATACACACACACACTACATTAGCGGTTCTGTAAATAGACACCGATATACTAAGTAGTAGACTCAATAAGTACTGGGATCAATTTCTTCGAGAAAACCCTTCGGCGTAACTTCGGTATAAGTACCGGATACATTTCAAGAAAGTGTTTTTTTTTATATATGGGGGGTTAGGGTTAGGGTTTGTGTTAGGGTTAAGGGTGGGAGAAAAGGGTTTCTGTTATCTTCAGAAATATAAACAAAGTCACGTGTGTACCTATACCGAAGCATCGTCACATACCCTAACCCTAACAGAAACCCTAACCCCCCATATATAAAAAAAAACAGCACTTTTTTGAAATGTATCCAGTACTTCCGGAAGTACACCGGTACTTATACCGTAAGATCGCCAACTTTTGTCTGTTAGAGTTAAGTCTCTTGAATAGGGATCAGAAAGTGCCACCGCAGTCCAAGGGGTAAATTGCGTGCAGAGTGAGATTTTCCTATCCTTTCCTCATGAACGCAAATATGTCGTTGGATACTAGTGGGCTGCTCTATAAACATGAACGCTAGAGCTTCCACCGTTGGAATTTCCCGACCGCAATTGAGGCTTTGGCATAAAGTTTGCCACACCCAGCTATTATTATATACAAAAGCACACATACAAACACATCTGTGTCTGCATGTGATTTTAAAGTTGACACTCCCTCCATGCCCACTTACCGACCACACCCCACCACCGTGCACACCAAGCTCATCCCGCCTTCACTCCAGCCCAACACCTGCACTACAAGCATTTACCTTATACCCCGTAGTGACACTTCCTGATCTTTATACAAGGGACATAAGACTAACGAATTAAAGCTACCCCATAGGTTCTTGTCCGCTTTCGTTTGTTTCGACCCTTTAGAATTGGAATTTTTGAAAACTAAAAATTTTGCATTATGTAGCTTGTTATTCTTTTTAAGTGAACATTTTTCTGGTTGAAATACACCGAAAAATGGCGACACAGCAGTCAAAAAATAGGGATTTTCATTAAAAAAAAAAGCACCTATATGATGTAAATAATTTTTGGTCTTAACATGGTCCGATTTTAATTTTTTTCTTCTGCGGAAAGAAGAGTAAGCCTTTTTCTATCATACTCTCAAGTTTGGTCTCGGAGGAGATAGTGTTAGTTGAAGGCTACCAAACCTGCCATACACAGACGACTTCAGCTTTATATATATACTAGCAGTATCGCCCGGCGTTGCTCGGGTTTGTAAGGGAAATAACTATATAAGCATTTTTAGAGAGTTATAGCCAAAAAATAGCAAAAAAATGCATTAAAAATTGAAAAAAATTAAGGTAAATTTTTTTTTAAATCGTTGACACATCGTAGATATTTTTAGAGAGTTACTTCCCTTATATAAAAGCGAAAAAAATGCATTAAAATGGAAAAATATGATGGTAAATTTTTTTTAAATCGTAGACTCATCGTAGACGCGCGCTAATACCCAGAAGGGCTCGATATGAATCACGACTATAAGATACCCGCTTTTGGTTAAACTGCACCGCAAAATGTGGGAGTAGTTACGAATCTAAATCGTAGGAGACAGACACACAACTTCACTCTTATATAAAGATGCTTTTTTTTCAGTCATAGAATTAGATTTATGAAGGTCTTCAGTAGAAAATCCTTCGAATTCTGACTCGCTGCTTGATATAATGAAATTCGTATCCATTTTTTGTCAGAATTACAAATTTTGAAAACACAATAGGAACAAATTTCGGAAAAAAATCTCCCATAATTAAAATTACACTTCGATTTTTGTACAAAACTGTATTTGAAGTGTTTACGAAGTATAATACGTGTTTTCACGAATGTACTAAAGAGATTTACTCTGATATTCTCATTTAAATATGAATAGGTAAATTCGGGCGGTTTGGTAACGAAAGGGTTTATATAAGTGTCGTCTGTTTATACATAACACTGTTTCATACTTTCAGTTTAGTCTTCCTCAAATCACTCTGTCGCTATTTACTCTCTTCAAGAACATTTTCACTCACTCTTATCTGTTAGCTTGCCATACATTTTACTCATGTATCTATCAGCGTGATAGACAGAAACAAATATTACATCTAGTTTCACTTTATTCGTTGCACACTGTGTGTGTGCGTTTGCGTGTGCTGTAAACCAGACTAAGAAAAGCATTTGACACACACACCAGAATGTGAGTTTTCTGTAAATTTTGCTTAATTGGAGTTTAAATTTTAAAAACTGGACCTGGCAAAACCCGATGCATTCTACTCTTAAAAATGCTAGGTAAATTGTAATTGAAGAAATCCTATATTGTAGATTTCTATAACTGACAAAGGGAGGCAGATAAAATCTGCCTTTTATAATAAGAGATAGAGATAAGACTTGCAAACCATACGTGAAACTTTTTGATTTCCAGTAATAAAAAGATCCTGCAGTTCTTTTACCTATCAACGCTTCTGATGAGCGTCGAGACTGGTCTTCAAATTCGTGTACAAAACCGAATACGTAAATTCGGCGGAAATTGGTCTGAATTTCTTTCTTTACTGCCCACAAAGGGCTACACACAGAGAAGACAAACAAGGACAGACAAAGGGATTAAGTCGATTATATCGAACCCAATGCGTAACTGGTACTTATTTAATCGACCCCGAAAGGATGAAAGGCAAAGTCGATCTCAGCGGAATTTGAACTCAGAACGTAGCGGCAGACGAAATACCGCTAAGTATTGGTCTGTATTACTGGCAAATAGACGATTGTGCGTGTATGTGTGTGTGTATGTGTGTGTGAGTGTGTGTATATATGTGTGTGTGTGTGTGTGCGCGTACGTACGTGCATACATACATACATACATACATACATACATACACACACACGTATAAATAATATTAAATAATATATATGTATATACTCGCACGCGCGCACACACATATATACATGCATATATGAGCACAGGACGTCACCAACTGTAAACAACATGAAATACGAAAACAAGCGAGTTAAATACGCAAACAACGCGAGAAAAAAATGAAAACATGACAAGTAGCACAAAAAACGACCCTTCATCAGTTGTCAGCTGTCTATGTACTCCTCATTTCGAGCATTGAACGACTATGTGAGTCTTCGATGACAGTTGCTCCCATAACTTCCAAAATAATTTTTGGGTTTTATGGAGGGTCAAAGTTGGGGAAACCGAATAAACATAGCTGGGGAAGCTGAATAAACATTGCCAGACAGAAAATAGAGACTCAGACATTGCTTAGAAAATAATTTTCATTTTTAACCTCGTATATAGTACGCACTAGGGATTTTTACCTTTAAATTTTGGGAAAAGAATGCGGATTATACACGAGGATTTACGGTAGTTCCCTAGCTTCCTTTTCTAG
>NC_043007.1:70361647-70366647 GCF_006345805.1 Octopus sinensis | reverse complement strand
CTTTCAGCACAGCCTTGGAATCCACAATTTTAGACTTACTTGATCTTGTTTGATCGTCGAGGTTCTGGCAACCCAAGCAAAATTTCTTGAACCATCTGGTCAGTGGTGGGCACAGCTAACCCAAAAGTTAGCTTCTCTAACCGCTAATCTGCCAACTAAAAAATTAACTTCATAAACGCTAAACGTTAAAAAGGTAAAAAAAAAAAAAAAACTGGAAGCTACGCTGACTGATAATCGCTGACTTCGGTGGAAGGCAGCGGCCAGCTAATACTCTAGTTCTTTTAGGGGGTGCCTCAATCTTTACGCGATGCTTGCCAGTATCGCGTCTACCAGAGGACTGCAACACAGGAGATGTTTGAACTTGGCCTCCTTCAACTTCATGAGGCTAGCCGCTACAGTTGGCAGAAGGTTCCCTAGATAGGATTTTATCCAAAGCCTTGTCAACATTACACATCACCTGGGCGTACTCCGTCAAGAAGTCAACATCAGATGATTCTGATGTCGAAGTTCTGCAGCTTCCGCTGTGTCATCACCCTGTGTTCAGCTCCCCTATTTTTATCCGCCAGATTGTTGAGGACAACAACAAAGTCATAGGTAGAGTTCCATCTGGAACTGTTGGGGACCACTAACCGCCTCTTCAACGTGTCCAGAATGCTGTCTGCCTCCACCGTGCTGTGGCTCTGCAGATTCCACAACCGCTGTGCCTTCGACATGGCCTTCCTGAAGGCTTACTTGAACGAAGCGTTTTCAAGAGCCTTGTCGGCATCCATGCTGGCTACCAAGCTGAAGGTAGGGGCTGTACACTTCATGTGCACTGGTAGGTTTAGGCCCAAGCCACTGGACTCGTCAAGGATGGCATCAACAGAGCTGTACTCAACTTCGTCCATATCCCCAGCCTCGGGATCCACGTTCAGGTCCACATCCTCGATGCCCTCCACGTCCGGATCGGCAGCAACCTCAGGAATTCTTGGAAAGAGTTCAACTTCTGTACCAAACTGCATAAATGCCTTGACAAAGATTTTCCGTTGTCCGTCATGGTCCTGGTCACCTTGTCTTGCAGATAGAACTTGTAATGGGTGTCCACCATGGCCTGGGCGAGAACAGCAAAGATGTGATGTCCTCTGAGCCGAGAGCAGACCAGGACGACGTGTTGTCTCGTGCGGGTCTTGGGGTCCAGCAAGTGTGCCCACGTAGGACCTGTTGTAGGCCGACCAACACTCCGCGGTGGTTGCCACCCAGGGAACATCCTTGAGCAATCAGTGATTAAAAAGTGTTAAACTGTAAAGAGACATAAGTCGTAAAGTTAAAGACTTAAAATTATATTCTTTTATTCTTTCACTCGTCTCAGTCATTTGACTGCGACCATGCCTTAATCGTAGAGGACGATCAAAGCCTACTAAAAAAAAAAAGCAACAACAAAAGGCTAGCCTCACATCCGCATCTCCACGCAAACTGCAATGATTTTCGTAAGCCCGTGGTTTGTACAATTTTTCGTGGGTAGGAAGGAGGCAAGATATTTAATCGTAGTATCTTATAACCATATTTTGTTTATAGAAATATAGTTTAACATTTGTTACTAGGCTATTCTAAATTCAAGGAAATATTGCTTATGATCTAAAGCCTTGATTTTGGTAGCTTTCGCGGCGTTATGGTCTATTTTAAACTCGGAACGCATAAGTTTCCGAATTAGACTACGTTGCACGTTCATCTGAGCAGCTTTCAAATTACATACGGAGTGGAGCAACACACAGCGTGCCTGTGTACCAACTACCAAGATGCGTGGTACAACGTGCACTTATTCAGGTAACGTCGATTTGACGAAGGGAGGGAGCACACACATTTGGTGGACAGAATGATTGTCGATCTGTTTGTCGACAACATGCTACCGCTGCCTGTTGTGGAGTCTCCCACCTTGGTCGGACTGATCAAGACGCTGAACCCCAGCACACGCATTTGATCACTATAAACAAATCGCTTGTGCAGGTCGTTCAACCTGAACACTCATACGCCGTCTTCAACGGGAGAGTCCATCACACACACACACACACACACACACACACACACACACACACACAAACAAAATAAGCAACAAGGATATCCAGAGGTAATGCAGCACGGTCGTTTCATGCAACTCCATTTAATTGAACAGTGCAATAATTTCATTACATCAATTTAAAATGTAGAGCAATCTTCAGCTGCACAAAGATATAGAATTTAATTAAATTAGAATAGAAGGACACATTAGTATAATTTTACCTAAGATCTCCAATAAGTTAAGAAGATAGACATGTTGTACCTATCGTACTGCATTACCTCTGGATATCCTTGTTGCTTATTTTGATTTTAATCACCTTATTTTGAAATTGTATAAATAATACCTCACTAAATTCTGATGCCTCAACATAAGTACCATATTCATTTGAATCTAGATTATATATACCGTAAATCCTCGAGTGTAGTCCGCCCTTGAGTATAATACGCAGAGGATTTTTAGGGGGCTGTACCTCTGAAAAACCTAAACCTTGTGTATAATACGCACCTCTTCTCTAGCTTGAGTCAAGGAGGTCTATATAACGTCCTTGGTTTGTAAAACTGTATACGGTAATGTCTTATTATTATTGTATATATAACATAACGCAAACGTGTAGCTTTTTTGTGCATTTTGTTTGCCGAAAATAAAGGAAAAAACCAGTAATAACAATAATAACGTTTAATAAATGTTGCTTATTGCAAGTTATGGATGATTCTTTTATGACTTCATTGCTTTCAGACTTAGCTTAAGGCATTTTCGCACCCGACATCACAAAATGCGTCTGAATAAACATTGCCGGACCGCAAATAGAAAATAATTTATATAGAAAATAATTTATATAGTACGCACTAGGGATTTTGACCTTTAAATTTTGGGGAAAAAATGCGGATTATACACGAGGATTTACAGTACACACACACACACACACACACACACATATATATATATATATATATATGTATATATATGTATATGTATATATATATATATATATATATAATATATATATATATATATATATATATATATATATACATACATATATATGTGTGTGTTTGTGTGCGCCGACGGCTGAATGTTATCTAGATAAATTAAGTAAAATCATTGTTGCTGAAAAGTATTGCTTCGTCGAGATGTCGAATAAAATATTTACACGGGCTGATCAACACTTGATTAATTCGAATAAGTTTACGCTAAGAAGATTTAGTAAACTGAAATGTCAGCAACCTTTCATTGTTTATTTTTAGAAGCTTAATTACCGATCTAAGTTATATTTAGCTGATGCTGGGATAATGTTTCCTAAATTAGAACACATTACCGATCTCCTGTTAGTGATTAGTAATATTGGTGGCTTTAAAATTTGTCTGACCTTGAGACGCAAGGAAAACCCTGACAGTGAATTTTATTCTTATGAGGCCACCACCACCACCACCACCACCATCACAGTTTTGTTTCTCGTTTCAAGTGATGTTTAATATTGGTTTAAAGATTATGAGATAAAAAATTTTGAGTGAAGATTTCGTGTTGACCCACATTTCAGTGGAAATACAAAGTTAATCGACCAGAGAGGATATTACCTCCTTGATATCTACACTCACACGCATCTAACAGTCACACATTTGAGCCGAAGTCATTGTTATAACACGAACATTTCAAGAGGTAAAATGTGTTGGCTCTACAGCATTATTTCATTGTTGGACCGTTGTTATATTGGGTTGATGATATCAGCAACTACCTTTGATAATAAAAGCTTTAAGTGATGATTCCAATTATGGGAAGTACTTCTGATTCTGGGAAGCACTTGACCCTGTTGAAAGAATATGTTGATTGCGGGAATAAACTGGGGGATAAATTTAAATATATATAACATATACAGGCGCAGGAGTGGTTGTGTGGTAAGTAGCTTACTAACCAACCACATGGTTCCGGGTTCAGTCCCACTGCGTGGCATCTTGGGCAAGTGTCTTCTGCTATAGACCCGGGCCGACCAATGCCTTGTGAGTGGATTTGGTAGACGGAAACTGAAAGAAGCCTGTCGTATATATGTATATATATATATATATATGTATGTGTGTGTTTGTGTGTCTGCGTTTGTCCCCCTAGCATTGCTTGACAACCGATGCTGGTGTGTTTACGTCCCCGTCACTTAGCGGTTCGACAAAAGAGACCGATAGAATAAGTACTGGGCTTACAAAGAATAAGTCCCGGGGTCGATTTGCTCGACTAAAGGCGGTGCTCCAGCATGGCCGCAGTCAAATGACTGAAACAAGTAAAAGAGATATATATACAGGCGCAGCTATGTGGTAAGAAGTTTGCTTCGGAACTACTTGGTTCCGGGTTCAATCCCACTGCGTGGTACCTTGGGCAAGCGTCTTCTATTATAGTCTTGGGCCGATCAAAGCTTTGTGAGTGGATTTGGTAGACAGAAACTGAAAGAAGCCCGTTGTGTGTGTATATGTGCGTGTGTATATATATCCATCATGTTGAACCGTCAATTCCTACACATTTTATTCTCTCGTTTATTATTTTCGTTCTCTCTCCATTTTTTATTTTTCAAACCTTTCTCTCGAAGAGTGTTGGCTCGAACGTCAAAGACTCTTCCATTTTCCATTCTTCCCGAGCGTCAAATGAATACACCTGCTTATTATTCCCTCACCTGTCTTTGTCTTTTGTTTTCAGTAAATTTGAACTATATATATATATATATATATATATATATATATATATATATATATATATATATATATGGATCTTTTCCTTTTAACTAGAAATTGCGTTGAAAACTGCCGTTCAAAAGGAAAAGATCCCTGAGCTAATACAAAGGTGGATTTTGCTTGGGTTTCACACTGTCAGCAATGGATGGCGAGTATAAAATCACATCGGTATCTTCAATGGTGGTGCTTACACGCACAAGGTGATTATACACCAACAACATTTTGCTGATCCTCATGATCAAGGCATCCACACA
>NC_043007.1:70339147-70356647 GCF_006345805.1 Octopus sinensis | reverse complement strand
TGTTATTTCTTCTTTTTCTCACCATAAACATATTTTATGGAATGCTGCAGAAGTAAAGGTTTTGCTTAGCCCAAGGGTGTCCATTGCGTGGATTTAAGCAACTAAAAAGATTCGTAATTTAAATTACTCTGTATTTCTTGACATCATCAGAATATAAAATATGTTGCACTTCTTGCTTGCTTATCAACCGCATAGTTCCAGGATCACTCCCGCTACATGGCACCTTGGGCAAGTGTCTTCTGCTATAGCCTCAGGCTACCCAAAACCTTGTGAGTGGATTTGGTAGACAGAAACTGAAAGAAGCCCATCACGCATTTTTTTCTCTCCTTGTTTTTTTCTGTGTATCTTTCTGTCGAAGAGCGTAGGCTCGAAACGTAAAAGACTTTTTCTATTTCTGTTCCTGAGCGCTATACTAATACATTTGTTTGTTTGTACTCCACCTGCCTTCGTCTTTTGTTTATTTTCGTAAACTTTCCCGTTATATATATATATATATATATATAATATATATATTATATATATATATATATATGTTGATTCGTTAGCTACTGCACGCATTTTTTTCTCTCCTTCTTTCTGTGTTTTTTTTCTCTATGTGTATCTTTCTGTTGAAGAGCGTAGGCTCGAAACGTTAAAGACTTGTTTTATTTATATTTCCTGAGCGCCATACTAATACAATTGTTCGTCTGTTTTCCACCTGCCTTCGTCTTTTGTCTATTTTCATAAAGCTTCCCGTTATATATATATAATATATATATATATATATATATATATATATATATATATATAGGAGATAAATAAAAATATATGCATACATACAAACATATATGTACGTACCTACATCTACATGTATATATACATGCATATATAAATAATTATACGGAAGTACAGGACATCACAATAAGACGTAGAAACAGAAAAAGCCAAAAAACAAAAAACAAGAAAACGGAAAACGAAAACCAAATACAGGACAGGTTACACAAGGACAAAACCCCCGTCATCAGCTGTCGCTAGAGGAGTCAGGCATGTTTCGAAGGCATAACAGAACACTAATCCAATAGGCCTTCCTGCGAGAGAATTAAAATAAAATTTCAAGCAGCGGGGCACAATGAGTACGAACACAAACAAGACGTAACAATAAGACTGCAAAATTAAAATACATGTACAAAAACAAACACAAGAGGACGAACGAAAAAGCCTTTTTTCTGGCATAGACAAACAATAAAACTGCAAAAATAAAAATACATGTACAAAAAGTACAATTAGTTACAAAACGAGAAAATAACAAGAATACTATACAGGAAATTAACCACACAAGGGGACGAACGAAGAAGCCTTTTTGCTGGCAAGGACGAAATATATGTGTGTATGTGTGTGTATGTGTGTGTGTGTGTGTGTGTGCGCGCGTGTGTGTGTGTGTATGTATATATGTGTTATGTGTGTGTGTATGTATATGTGTGTTATGTGTGTATGTGTGTCTGCAATTGTCCTCCCATCACCATTTGACAACTGGTGTTGGTGTGTTTACGTCCTCATAACTTTCTGGTTCGTCAAAAGAAATTGATAAAAAAGAACCAGGCGTAGAAAAAAACAAGAAAACTAAAAATGTACTGGGCTCGATTCATTCTACAAAACATTTTTGAGGTTGTGCTCCAGCATGGCTGTAGTCTAATGAGTGAGACAAGTTAAAGAAAAAAAATGGCTGTGTGGTAAGTAGCTTGCTTACGAACCACATGGTTCCAGGTTCAGTCCCACTGCGAGGCACTTTGGGCAAGTGTCTTCTACTATGTATGTGTGTATAAGTTTGTGTGGCTGTGTTTGTTCCCCCAACATCGCTTGAAAACCGATGCTGGTGTGTTTACGTTCCCGTAACCTAGCGGTTCGGCAAAAGACACCGATAGAATAAGTACTAGGCTTACAAAGAATAAGTCCCGGGGTTGATTCGCTCGAATAAAGGCGGTGTTCCAGCATGGCCACAGTCAAATGACTGAAACAGGTAAAAGAGTATATGAATTATCGAACATTAAATTATATGAGATTGATTCAAACAATGAAAGTTATTAGAAAATTATTAATGATGTTTACGTAGGAGTGAAGATAACAGTATATTTAATATGAGGTCAGTTATTAGAAGTTTTAGAAGCCATTGTTTCACATTCTAAGCGGAACATTGTATTCAATAAAGAGAATAGTTTCCTTTCAATGAAGATGGAATTTATTGCTAAATTAAAGATCTTAGACACAAAGGTAGCTTATGATCGCAATCTATTTGCTACATCAATAATTCTACAAGAGAGATTACCATTTTTCATTCATTATGACAGAAACTAAACTAAGTACTTTGGGTTATTATTGGAGAAGTTATTGCTTAACGACAGATAATTCGCCTCTCTCTATGAAAAGATTTTTTTGAATACTGGTACAAATTGAAAAAAATATTCTTTTTTATTTTAGGCACAAGGCCCGAAATTTATGGGAAGGGTGCCAGTCGATTAGATCGATCCCCGTACGCAACTGGTACTTAATTTATCGACCCCAGAAAGGAAGAAAGGCAAAGTCGACCTCGGCGGAATTTGAACTCAGAACGTAACCGCTGATGAAATACCTATTTCTTTAGTGCCCTCAAGGGGCTAAACACAGAAGAGACAAACAAGCACAGTCTGCGTTTGTTTGTCCCCTCTGTATTTATCCCCTTGTGGGTAGTAAAGAAATAGGTATGACAGATAATTCGCCTCTCTCTATGAAAAGATTTTCTTGAATACTGGTACAAATTGAAAAAATATTCTTTTTTATTTTAGGCACAAGGCCCGAAATTTATGGGAAGGGTGCCAGTCGATTAGATCGATCTCCGTACGCAACTGGTACTTAATTTATCGACCCCAGAAAGGAAGAAAGGCAAAGTCGACCTCGGCGGAATTTGAACTCAGAACGTAACCGCAGATGAAATACCTATTTCTTTAGTGCCCTCAAGGGGCTAAACACAGCAGGGACAAACAAGCAGAGTCTGTGTTTGTTTGTCCCCTCTGTGTTTAGCCCCTTGTGGGTAGTAAAGAAATAGGTATGGAATGCAATATGTGAGAGTATAGAAAAGAATGAAGGACTTTTTATGCTGTAAGCAAGAAAAAAAAACTTGGGAAGAATCATTAAAAACCCCCGAAAACTACGAATCATTTGCTCTTTCAAGATGAATTACAGGAAATGAGGACTCGCTATTATGTTCATATATTCCTATTTAAACTCAATATTTTTATAATTTGGATTTTTACCCCCTGGAGTGTTTCTGAAAATCCCATTGGCAGCGTACGAGTCGTTGAAACAGGCTTTGTTCGGTTGACAATAGTTTTTGGTATTTATAAAAGAGTTACGGAGTATTTACATATTTAAAAATAAAATAAATAAATGAACTGACTCATTCCCTAACTCATTCTACGCAAGTAGGCCAACAATTCGCCAATTGGTTAACGGCATGAATTGAGACCAAGAAGTTACTGGGTGATCCGTTGAATGAGGTTAACCCATTTTCCCTCCTGTCAAATTTCAAAAACTATGTTAGATTTCTTGCGTTTACATTTAATGGAAATTTTCCAAGTATGTCTACAATTGAGTACACGTCATAAGTTTTCATTTATAACATATAGGCGCAGGAGTGGCTGTGTGGTAAGTAGCTTGCTTACCAACCACATGGTTCCAGGTTCATTCCCACTGCGTGGCACCTTGGACAAGTGTCTTCTACTATATCTTCGGGCCGACCAAAGCCTTGTGAGTGGATTTGGTAGACGGAAACTGGAAGAAGCCCGTCGTATATATGTATATATATGTATGTGTGTATATGTTTGTGTGTCTGTGTTTGTCCCCCCCAC
The DNA here is from genome assembly GCF_006345805.1 of Octopus sinensis. NCBI lineage: Eukaryota > Metazoa > Mollusca > Cephalopoda > Octopoda > Octopodidae > Octopus > Octopus sinensis. Next base: position 70,352,787 of record NC_043007.1, on the reverse strand, counting down.
CATTGCTTGACAACCGATGCTGGTGTGTTTATGTCCCTGTAACTTAGCGGTTCAGCAAAACAGACTGATAGAATAAGTACTAGGTTTACAAAGAATAAGTCCTGGGGTCGATTTACTCGACTAGAAGGCGGTGCTCCAGCATGGCCGCAGTCAAATGACTGAAACAAGTAAAAGAGAATATATAAACATGTACATCGTATAGAGCATTGTCATTTTATAAGATTTTGCTGGCAAATTTTAAAATTAACATAAACATTCCCGTTAACGAAAAGAAAACCAGCCTGTTAGGTGTTAAAAACTGTGTAGAAACAGAGTATGAAAAAAAAAATTGTGCAAACGAACGTAGGGTGGGTGGGCAGGGAGAGGACTTTCGGAAAATTCACACGATCCGTTTTTTACCTCTCATAACATTCAGGAAAATGGATATCTTTTAATGAAATTTTACAGAAATTTTAACTTTCAAACAGCATAGATTACGATTATAAAGAAATTTGAGGGAAAAATGTTTTCCCAAGGGGTGGGGAGAGTTGGAAAGTTCACACGATATGAGGTTAATTTGTTCGGATAAAGGCGGGGCTCCAGCATGGCTGTAGTCAAATAACTGAAACAAGTAAAAGAATAAAAGAATATTTCCAAAATAGGACTTCGCCCATGTGTATCCGCGAGCGTGTTGTATCCGCTTGTATTCAGTGTATCCGCGTGCAGATGTGTGTTGGTGTTGGTGCGCAGGAAAAACATTTACGGAAATGTACTCAAAAAATTTCTATTAAAATAAGTTATCTTTATATGCCATGTTGGATCTTTTCGGTTTGAACGGCAGTTTTTTCTAGCGGTGTCATATGAAATTGTCACCCATAATTATGACCCTAGTATCGATCTATTGCATTTCAATCTGTTTTAGAGTTAGGGTTAGTTAGTGTTAGGGTTAGAGTTAAGGTTAGGGGTGGAGGAAGGGTATCTTTTTCTTCAGAAATGTAAATAAACCCAATCTGTTTCTTAAACGAGGGACATATTCATACGGCACAGAATGTTGTTTACCTCAACGGATGTCAGTGATTGGTTGAAATTGCAGAAATTGAAGAAAAAAAACCCAAATATCTTACAAACGATAGAATTTTCTTAATAAAGCCAAGAGAAAAATATGCTTTATAAACACATTCTACCAGTATACGAAGTTTAACATTTTTTAGTTACCTAGAAATTATGTTAAAAACTGACGTTCAAACCGAAAAGGATAGCAAATGTGATGTCTTGCAATCAACTTGCACATGCAAGTGCTACCGGTCAAAAACTCCGCATACCGGAAGCCAGCAAGTGTATGGGGTCATCAGGAGAGAATGCGCGCCGTTTCGGGGCCTACCTCTCGACGGCATCAATGCGCATCGATTCCCCTCACTGATATGAGGCCCCACTTGCTAGATCAGCTGGTGATCAAATAAAGCTCAATATTCTTCCAGCAATCGCTCATCGTCTCTTTTTAACCAAATCCAGTGGCTAGCCTTCTCCACTGTAGTTTGGATATCGGTCATGGTGGTATTGACCAAGTTACTAAAGTTTTAACGTTGTTGGTAACAACATATTCTTTCTTTAATTGAATATTGAGAAAGAGAGAAAATGCAAGGGGGATTAATTTTGGCGGCAAGGAGTAAACTTCTTGTTTCATTATCATAATTAAAAAGAAATTCAGAGGTGCAACATTGTGCAAGTTCATTTCCGTAAATATTTTTCTTGCACTCCATCCCACACACTTACACTTATAGGCATGCGCATACACATGGATGAAGTTCCATTTCGGAACTATGTTAAAGTTTTTGCAGCGTTGAAGGTGTTTATTGGCCATTTAAGAAACACACAAAAACTGTTAGATTCACTTCAACATTTAAACTTAATTTGTCAAAATATTTTCGTCGCTTGTGTGTTTCTTAAATGGCTTATAAACACCTTCCACGCTGTAATTGTTTTCGTTCCAGCACACGATCTCAGATCAGGTCACTTGCTATGCAAGTACATCTCCGTAGTGTGAAGTTTTTATTATTTTGGAACGAAGTGCACAAACATAGGTGCTGCGCCAGTGACTAAACAACAACAAAAAATAACGTTTTGGTGACCGGAAGCTAAACTAGATCCTGAAAGTTATGAGGAGGAAAACACGGATCGTGTGAACTTTCTGACAGTCTTCTTCCCACCCCTCCAGAAAAGATTTTCCCCTCAAATTTCTTTATAATCGTAATCTATGCTGTTTGAAAGGTGTTTTCGCAAAATTTCATTAAAAGATATCCATTTCCCTGAAAGTTATGAGTGAAAAATCGGAGCTTGTGAATTTTTCGATAGTCCTCTACCCTCCACCACACGTTCGTTTGCGCAAATGATTTTTCTCATATTCGTTTCCTACAGTTTTTAACACCGTGGAGGCTGGTTTTTGTTTGTTTATATCAACCAATTTAGTTTATATGAAAGAAAACCACCAGAGAACCTTCATCTAACTCTTCCAAATCCTTGCGCCAAAACCGTGTTGAAACCATTTGTGGGGAATTGTTCACGTCTGCATAATTACACAGAACTTACTTACTTTTCGATTACAGGTTTAACTACTGTGATTATGTACGAATGTTTGTATGTGCAGCAGCAATCATTCGAGATTTTTTTGATTGTCGTCCATCCAACAATCTCGGTGTTTGGTATCCTGAATTCACAAGAATCGTGAGTAAACATTACACGCACATCCTGTTAATATGGCGTTATACAACCAACGCTTGTATAACTTCCTTAATTCCAACACGTTCCTAATTTGGGTCTCGCGAACCTGAACTGTGTTTGCCATACCCTCCGAAATGGGTTTCCCAATGACTCCATAACACCATTGTCTAGAAAATAACTTCTATAAAAATTTCTTATTCCTAATTCAGAACACTGAAAACAGAGATTCCCCCTCCCATAAAGAACCTCAACCCAATTCCTGAGTAATAGACCAATTAATGCTATTTAGTTATGCGATGAGAAATCGTTCGAGCAAAACAAAATATATTTGGTTAAACTAGCAGTTATACATACAGGAAAGTACATTTATATGTGTCAAGGCATCTCGATAGTCTTTCAGAAATTTTAATTAAAGATCTTCTCATTAGTCCACAGAATAGACAGGGATTCTTCGGAGCAGAGATGGCATCTCCTGAAAATTATATTCTATGCTTTCGCGTGCCTTACTATGGACCAAATTATGTTGTACTTCATTTTTTCCTCCTTCAGTCGCCATACAAAATCGGCCAAAGATGTAGAATGTCTCTTATTGATTGTCTTAAAACTGGCGAAATGGTTACTTAACTGAATCAGCAGTCGGCCCAATGTAAAATACGGCCCTCCCCTCGTGGGCACGGTACATTTATATACAAGATTTGTACTCGTACAGAGATTCATCAATGGACATTTTTATTTTTCTCTGCATGAGCATTTATCTTATTTATTTGTATATAAGGCATTCACGACTCTATTTACCGACGTTGTTACTTGTTAGTTGTATCATAAGTATTTTTACTATTACAATTTGACCGTAATTGGTGTTTGTCATTGCGGTTTACATCTCCTTTGTTGGTATTTAGATGCGTATGTTCGCTAGATCCAGTAGGTGGGGTGCCGATTAAAAATAACATGATATCGATTAGATTTAGGAAAGCATTGGCCCATATAGCAAACAATTTTCCAGCGATCTTGGTTGAAACATGCAAACCGAAAATTGGGTTGAACCAGAGGATATCCTGATTCCTGTATCTGTTGTTAGACATTTTGGATCGAGTGTGTTGTACAGGATTGAATAAGCAGTTGGATTATTATGTCGCGTGTGTCTATGAGTTTTCGTTGGCAGTTCATTGTCCGTAATTCTAGCCTGTATTCTCTGAGTGAGTTCTTAAACCGTGATGTTGTGATGGAGTACAATGTGTATTACAATTGGAGGAATTACCAGTGTTGTGTATGCCTGCTTCTTGCATATATTGAATTTTTTCACGGTACCCAGCCCTAGCTAGAGCAGCATTATGATAAGTTGCATGTGATTCGAAAATTCTGTTATTAACGGATAATTTAGAAATTCTTGTAGAAGTATTCTTAACTAATCCCCGTATTATCGAGGATGGATGGTTGGATGTTACGTTAATGTACTTAATATGATCATTTGGCTTATGAAATGATTCAAATAATCCAGTATCAAGACGAAAGGTAGTGTCAAGAAAATTCACTCCACGATAATCTTTACCCAGAGTAATGTTTAGTCCTAAATTTTTAAAAAGTCTAAAGAAATTTTTCCTATGTTTTTCTAATTGTTCTTAGCTACTTCTGTCCAGAAAAAATAAGGTGCCATCCTTCTATAGACCCCCTGTTACATCCGGTAAGGAAGACTGGATTAATGAAAAGATATATCTTCCGACTAGGCCAGTTACCTCTGCAGAGTCGTATGAGCCCATTGATATATCAAAAGCATTCTCCCTATCTAATTTACTCCATAATCTATCGTCAAAATCTCCAAGAGTGGCTCGCGCGGCAAGTATAATATCTATTTTGCGTCGGGACAAATCGGAATTTTTCATGCTAGAAATCAGGGCTTGATTAAGGACGATCGGGTTAATAGTGGCATAATAGCTCTCTATATCTGGTTGCAAGAATTTACTACTCTTACTAATTTCTAGAAGCTTAAACCATTCAATCACCTCTTGGGTATCAGACCAGAGGGCTAATCTAATTTTAGACTTAATGGCGGGTATTACCCTATTAATGATTTTTTTTACTAATAATGCCTATATCGGATTTAGAAGGACAAATCAATCTAACTGACGGGTCTATAAGGAAGTTAGGTTTATGGCCCTTAAGCATAATCCAGGGTTTTCGAGCAACGTAGGGTTCGGTTCTATCACCTATAGCTAAATCTCTGACGATTTGTAGCCCTGTATTGCTAGTTCTCTTAATACATCGTTATTAGCGTGTCTGTATGTATGTATGTATACATACATGCATATATTGGGTGAAGGACATCACTAACGGTGCAAATAACATGAAATACACAAACAAACGAGCGAAAGATAGTGGAATACGTAGACAAATGGAAAACAGGGCAAGTTAACACAGAAAAAGGACACTTCATCAGTTGTCAGCGGTCTATCTACTCTTCATTTCTAACGTTCAACGGCAGTATGAGTCTTTAAAGATAGTTGGTCCCATAAATCCTAAAATAAAATTTAGGATTTATGGAGGCTCAAAGTTGGGAACAAAAAAAAAATGATCGTGGAGAAATACAAGGAAACCGAACGAAAACAAACAGGGAGTGTCGTTAGACCAGAACGAGAAGAAAATAGTGAAAGGTGGGAGAAACTTTTTTTTGAAAAGAGAAAAGAGAAAAGAGAGAGAGAGAGAGAAGAGAGAGAGAGAGAGAGAGAGAGAGAGAGAGAGAGAGAGAGAGAGAGAGAGATCTTTTCTCTTAAAAAAAAATGTTTCTCCCAGCGTTCACTATTTTCCTCTCGTTCTGGTCTAACGACACTCCTTGTTTGCTTTCGTTCGGTTTCCTTGTATATCTCCACTGTCATCTTTTTGTTCCCAACTTTGATCCGCCATAAAATCTAAATTATATTTCAGAATTCAAGGAAGCAACTGTCTTTGAAGACTCATATTGTCATTGAATAATCGAAATGAGGAATAGACAGCCGACAACTGATGTTAACTTGTCCTGTTTTCCATTTTTCTCGTTGTTTATGTATTTCACCCATTTTCCTTCGTTTGTTACCCTATTCCGTGTTATTTGCACCGTTGGTGACGTTCTTTACCTCATATATATATATACATACACACATACATACATACATACATACATACATACATACATACATACATACATACATACATACATACATACATACATACATACATACAGACAGACAGACAGACATATATATATGTATATATGTATGTATACATATACATACATGTATGTAAGCATGTATAGACATACATACGCATCTGCATATAAGCATACGTATATTGTGTAGAAAGCATATGCCCAGCGCCCCATACGGAGAGAGGAGCGATGAGAACGGAAAAGTATGGCAGGCAAACTGCCGCGTTAAACCAAATTAAGGTTGTTTAAAGGTTTTTGAATTTAGGCAACAGCACGACGAGGCTTGTGACGGCTTATGACAGCTCATCAAGGCGATGACAGCACATCAAAAGTGATGACCACCCACCAAATTTAGTGGAAGTCCATGAAAGGTGATGACAATCCACGAATAGTGATGACAACCCATCGAAGGTGATGATAGCGTACATTAACATGCAAAGAAGAATTATTTGAATGCCGATTATCTCTTGCCTTTTTCATTAATAAAAAAAAAATGGGTGGACTATTTCATACATATTTTTTGGCGGTAGTGGTGGTAGAGTCCTGATATTTGTTAGTTTGAGACGTAACAGAGAGACACTTCATTATATATATATACTAGCAGTATCGCCCGGCGTTGCTCAGGTTTGTAAGGGAAATAACTATAAAGCATTTTTAGAGAGTTATAGCCAAAAAATAGCAAAAAAATGGAAAAAAATGATGGTAAATTTTTTTTTTTAGTTAAAAAGGGTGGAGTTGCGTCCCCTAGACAGTTTGCGGTTTGTGTTTCTGATTCTCGACCCCATGTCGAATTTATTGATATTTTTCAGAACTGGGGGAACTTTTCAAAATTTTCGCTGCGTTAGTTTTGAATTATGACATTGGGCTATGTGTGTGTCAAGTTTCATCAGAATCGGTTGAAAGCCGTGGTCAGGGTGAGGGTACAAGCAAACAGACACACAGAAACACGCACAGACAAACTGCCGTTTATATATAGAGAGATACGTAAAGAATCTCTGTGGAGGATACAATGTATCGGAAGATAACAAGGAGCTCTCTCTACGTGATGGCTTCAAATAATAGAACCTTATTGAAAAGATAAGCACGGGAAGCAGTTTCTGAAATGATGGTATAATGTTTAAATTTAGCAGCATCAAGAAATTAAATAACACTTCCACTATCTTGAATGACATTATTTTTCGTTTCAGCTGATTTCTTGTTCGTAAACAGGATATTTGAGTGAAGCACATACTTATAAAGAAAACATACCGGAAGCATTCTGTCATCGGTAGAGAGTAGGGAAACTACATACATGAATGAGACTTACTTTATAAACTGTATTTCTTTTTAATAACAAAGTGGAACACAGGGAAAATAAATTAAAAACAAATGAAAAGGTTACAAAACTATGGACAAGGAAAAAAATAATCAATGTATTTAACGTCGTGGAGGAATGGAATGGAAGTCAACGTTTCGGGTTGTAGTCCTTCGTCAAAATAGAAGGGAAGAAAATTATAAGAAGAGAAATAATAACAAACAAACAAACTATGTTGATTCAGATGTACGTGTATGTAAGTGAATAAGGAGTGAAGTGTGCGAGTAAAGGGATCTTTACCTTTTGACCGACAGATTAAAAAATTAATTTTTAGTAAATAAACACTTTCAAACTTCGTATACTGGTAGAATGTGTAACATAAAACTCTTGGCGTTGTTGAGAAAATTCTGTATTTTGGAGGATATTTCTTGTTAAAGTTACCGTATTTCAGTAACTTCAACCAATCAATGATGTGTATTCAGCCGAATAAAATAACTGTTGTTGTTTGTCAACAACTTCCTGCGGTGTATATTTCGTTTGTCACTGTTATTTATGACATATTTCATATCAGTTACATTCGTATGAATAAACAAGTATATCTGAAGCATGTTTACTTCATGGCACCGCTATAATCGTTCGTGCTTCATTTTTCATTTTTTCCGTAACTCTAACCCTAAAACCCCAACCATAAACCTAACCCTAAAACCTTAACCCTAACCCTAACCCTAAAATCCTAACCCTAACCCTAAAACCCTAACCCTAACTCTAAAACCATAACCCTAACTCTAAAACCCTAACCTTAACCATAACCTTAACCCTAAAATTCTAGCCCTAACCCTAAAACCCTAACCGTAAACCCTAACCCTAAAATCCTAACCCTGACCCTAAAACCCTAACCCTAACCCTAAAACTTTAAGGCTAAAACCAGTACAAACGCACGAACGATGTCATAAATAACAGTGACGAACGAATAATACACCGCCGATAGTTGTTGACAAACAGCGGCAGTAATCTTATTTAGCTGAATACATGTCATTGATTGGTTGAAATTACCGAAATACGACAATTTTAACAAGAAATAACTTCCAAAATACAGAATTTTCTCAACAACGTCAACAGTAAAAGATGTTTTATGTGACACATTCCACAAGTATACGAAGTTTGAAAGTTTTTAGTTACAAAAAATTATTTTTAAAATCTGTCGGTCAAAAGATAAAGATCCGAGTAAAGTTGTGCAAATAATGAATACGTGAATAATTAGGAACAATTAAAGGGCGGTGTATGCAAGGCCGTGAGTATGGATGACGACATGAACGAAGTAAAACGTGTGAAGCATGTGTGTAAGAGAAAGGAAGTTAGGCGTTTGAGTGTGAGTATGGGCGTGTGTGAATGCGTTTGTAGGATGAGTTATGTGTGTGTACAACACCTCAGAGTGTAGAGTGTGGGTATTTAGAGGATGCGTGAAGTGTGTGCGTGCGTGCGTGTGTGTATATGTGAATACGAGTAAGTACGTGGATTAACTATATATATATATATATATATATATATATATACATATATACGACGGGCTTCTTTCAGTTTCCGTCTACCAAATCCACTCACAAGGCTTTGGTCGGCCCGAGGCTATAGTAGAAGAGACTTGCCCAAGGTGCCACGCAGTTGTACTGAACCCGGAACCATGTTGTTGGTAAACAAGCTACTTACCACACAGCCACTCCTGATAATGTATGTGAGTGTGTGTGTGTGTGTGTGTGTGTGTGTGTGTGTGTGTGTGTGTGTGTGTGTGTGTGTGAACAGGGGCATTTTAGAGGGAAACAGGTCGGTTATTAATACAAGCAAGGATAGATGTGTTTAAAGAAAATATCAACCGCTGTTCCTGACAAAGAAGGAAATAAAAAAAAAAGCAAAAGCATGTTTAACATGAAAAATCAGCGAATTGCAAGGTGTAAGAGGTTTGAAAAATTGAAATGGCTAGCCTGAAAGATCTGGTATTGTTGCATCAGACTTGCTACAAATTGTCCTTAAAAGTTGAGAAAAGAATATGGTCTCAGTTGCCTAGATTAGTGATCCCAATCATGGCCGCCACAAACCGTCAAATTAAGGACAGGACTCGTGGTAATCCAATACCTATTTCTTCATTACCCACAAGGGGCTAAACACAGAAGGGACATATAAGGACAGACATAGGTATTAAGTCGATTACATCGACCCCAGTGCGTAACTGGTACTTATTTAAACAACCCCGAAAGGATGAAAGGCAAAGTCGACCTCGGCGGAATTTGAACTCATAACGTAACGACAGACGAAATACGGCTACGCATTTCGCCCGGCATGATTGCCTCAGGCATGAAGGTCCTCTCTCGAGCTGATCTGCCAAGCATCTACATACTGCGTGTTCGGATGCCCGACTGACACCTCCTTAAGAAATTGTTCTACAGCAAACTGTCAGAAGGCAAGCGTACGCGAGGTGGACCGGAAAAAAAGAGACGCTTCAAGGATACACTCGAAACCTAACTGAAGAACTTTAATATCAGCCTCGACACCTAGAAAATACAAGTGTAAGACTGCCCTGCCTGGCGAAGCTGCACCAACAAAGATGCTATCCTCTACGAACACAACAGAATCGAAGGGACACAAAAAACCCCACCAATTGTGCAAGTCCAGAGCCAACTCCTGATCTTCAGTCCCTGCAGGGCAGGGCCAGCTCTAGGGCAAGTTGAACTTCGACAAGTACAAGCTGACGGCTGGGGAAATTTCCTTGTCCTTATCACGCCCTCCTTGGCACCCCCTAGCACATGGCGCCCTGCGCGACTGCTCGAGGTGCCGGTACTTTGAGCCAGCTCTGCTGCAGACCACCAGTGCCCAATCTACAGTAGGGCCTTCCGAGTATGCATCAGACCGATTGGCCGCAACCGGGCGCAGCAGGCTTCGTTTTCTTCTCCTACGTGATATCCTTGGTCGTCGGCGACAACGACGGAAGAACGATATACATACATACATGCATATATGTGTGCGCGTGCGTGTGTGTGTGGGTTAGACAAAATGAGATAACAAACCCAAGGCTGTGAGGAGTTTTCAGGACATTTATAAGGAAAAAGATATAGATATAGTCTTACAGCTGTTTCTGGGATATTATGGATATCCGTTCATCAGAAACAATGCCAGATGGTTAAAGAGTATATATATATATATATATCTATATATATATATATATATATATATATATATATATATATATATATAATATATGTATGTATGTATGTATGTATGTATATGTACACATCTTCGTAGTCATAAAGCGAGACAGATGAGTGACAACCTGGCCACTGGTGGTGGTGTAACACACCATACTAATCATATCTGTCGGGCATGTGGAAGAGAGTGTAATTCGGCAGGAGGACTTAAACGACATGCAAAGGTACATGAAGCCCAGTTACAACTACAGCCGGCTATTACCGCTAAAGGTTTTAGTTGCCAATTCTGTACAAGACATTGTAGATCTTTAGCTGGGTTAAAAAGTCACATTCGATCACAGCACCAATAAAAGTTAAGCTTCGTGCAATGGCCATACTCAATAACGAGGGGGCAGCCATCATCATATGTACACACACACTTATATATATATATATATATATATATATATATATATATATATATAATATATATATATATATATATATATATACAACAAAGCCAAGGACATAACCATTGTTGGTCTTTACAGGCCCCCCCACCAGGCACCTCTAAAGTACTTTGAAGAGTGCCTTAGCAAAGTCAAGTCCTTCCTTCGGAAGTACCACTCCGGAAACATACTAGTGATGGTGATTTTAACCTCCCTCATGTGAACTGGCCCACAAATACTCCGAAGTTAGGCAAGTGCTCTACATCAGATAGGGCAGCAGCAGAACTGCTCTTTAATCTGATGGATGAGTATTTCCTGACTCAGCTAGTGCTTGAACCAACGAGACAGAATAAAACGATCTTGGATCTGGTATTGACCAATCACTCTAGCTACGTTCACAGCATTTCAGTCGAAAAAACTCTCCTCTCAGACCACGACATGGTACTCTGCAATCTTAATTCCCGACATATAAAAACCAAACCAGCCAATCCCACTCCATGGCACCCATTTGACAACATAAACTTCCACAAAGCGGACTGGGAAACAATCAGAAAGGATCTGTCTTCCATCGACTGGTCTTTTACTCTCAATTCCCCTCATATTGAGACCGCGTGGCAGCACTTTGAAACCATTGTCACCCATACATGCTCTAAACACGCTCCCAAGAAATCTACTAACACAAACAGAAACCGGCTCCCTAAAAAGAAAAAAACACTCATCAGGCGCATCAAAAGACTCAACAAAAAAATCAACCAATTAAAATATTCCCACACACAACATCCACATACAACAATAATAAAAAGACTAGAGCTGGAAAAACTTCATTTGCAGACTAACATGAAAACCTCCATTGAAAATCAAAGAGCTGTGGAGGAACAATGGGTAATCAAAAACATCAAACAGAACCCAAAAGTGTTATATTCTTATGCAAATAAGCATAGAACCATTGTCTCACCCATTGGGCCATTGATTGATGATAACGGCATTCCCCAACACGATGCTAAAGAAATGGCAGAAATACTGCAGAAACAATACTGCTCTGTCTTCAGTGTTCCCACTGATATTGATGTGAGGGAAACGAACGAAGTTGACTCCCAACACAAAATCGCAGACATAACCTTCACTGCCACCGACATCGTAGCAGCAATAAATGAGGTCAAACATTACTCTGCTGTAGGCCCTGATAGATTTCCCGCTAGTCTCCTGAAGGAATGTAGATATCAACTTGCAGTTTCTCTGACCAACCTCTGGAGAAACTCATTAGACGCAGGTTATATACCGAAACAGTTTCTATCCCAGTCGGTCATCCCGGTTTTCAAACAGGGAAACAGATCCCTCGCAGTCAACTATCGCCCAATCTCACTCACCTCCCACATCATTAAAGTGTTTGAAAGAGTGTTAAGATCAAGGATAGCTGACTTCCTGGAGACCCACAAACTCCTAAATTCAAATGAGCATGGCTTTCGCTGTGGCAGGGACTGTCTAACACAGCTCTTACACCACATTGAAGATGTACTCAAAGCCTTGGGAACAGGTTCGAACTCTGACGTCATATATCTTGACTTCAGTAAAGCGTTCGACAGGGTAGACCATAACATCCTACTCTTAAAATTGGCAAATGTTGGAATCCGTGGAAAAGTTCTACGCTGGATTCAGTATTTCCTGGCGAATAGAACACAACATGTTGTAGTTGATGGAGTCCACTCAAACCCAGCAAAAGTCACCAGCGGTGTTCCCCAGGGAACTGTTTTGGGTCCCCTACTCTTCATAATTTACGTAAACGACCTTTCCAGTGTCGTACATCACTGCAAAGTGAAAATATTCGCTGATGACACTAAGCTCCAGCAAATCGTCAATGAAGAAGCAGACCGAACTCAACTCCAGTCTGATCTATATGCTGTGAGTCAATGGGCAGACCGAAACAAAATGCAACTGAATGAGGGAAAATTTGAGCTGATGCATTTTGGAAGAAATTCCTCACTAAAACAACCATACCCTCTTCCTTCGGGGGAACCGCTCACAGCCTCTAACAATATCAGAGACCTGGGTGTAATCGTTGATGACGATCTCAGTTGGAGTGCACACATCAACAAGAAGGTCGATATAGCTCGTAGGATGAGTTCCTGGATCTTAAGAACTTTCCGGTCCAGAGAACAAGGTGTCATCATACCACTTTTTTCCTCCTTTGTACGGCCACACCTTGAATACTGCTGCCCACTGTGGTCTCCTCACACAAGACAAAACATCTCCAGAATTGAGTCACCCCAGAGGGCTCTCACTAAACAAATTGAAGGCATGGCTGCTCTCGATTATTGGGATCGCCTTAAAGCCTTGAAACTTTACTTCCTCCAGCGTCGCCGTGAGCGGTACATCATTTGTACGATGTGGAAAATATACCGCCAACTTTTCCCAAACGACCTAAACATTAGCTTCAAGGTTCATCCAAGACTTGGACCACGGGCTATACGTCCCCTGCCAAATTCAAGATCACAACATACATGTACACTGCAACATAATTTCTTTTCCTCAACAGGCCCTGCCCTATTCAACATTGTCCCGAGGGAGATCAATGAGGAAAAGGATCCCATCAACTTCAAACAGAGTCTGGATAGATTCCTTCAAAGAATACCAGATAAGCCACCCATAATTGGATACAACTCACTCAACAAGAACTCACTACTTGAACAAAACTGGATACAACTCACCCAACAAGAACTCACTACTTGAACAAAACTTGACTTAAACAGGATTCGAATAATCCTATCAGGTGGTGCTATTAAGTTAGACATGGCCTGGACCAATCTCTGGTCGAAACATATCTAAGTTTTATCTAAGTTATATATATATAT
>NC_043007.1:70261647-70336647 GCF_006345805.1 Octopus sinensis | reverse complement strand
AATTGGAAATTCCCACTTTTTTTTGCTAAATCATTGTCCTGCTTGTTTACAGGCTTTTGTAGGTCATTACTCCTATCTCCGTTTTAGTAGCTCATACAAAATACCATGAACAATTTTCCAGTTTTTTCTTTCTTTTGTTATCATTTCTGAATATCTCAACTAAAAGGAAGAGAAAAAGAAATTAAATAGCAGGTTTTTTGATAAACAAGCAAGTAAAAAAAACACACCTTGTCATTTTATACCGACATTGATAGTCTGTGTTGGTGTGAATATCGTAATTGATGCCCAGAGCCTTTCCAAGCAATTTCAGGCATTCAGTCTGGGCTGGCGGTTACGTGGCAGTTGTCTTCAATGCAGGCGATGCTTGATGATCAGCCTGAATGGTTACTTATCGGAATCGTTTCAAATCGAACACTAGAACGCCTTTCTTTAACTCTTGAGTCATTTCTTAATAAACTGGAATTTTTGAAAGCATCCCGTTCGAAGTGGAAGGCAAAACAGTTGTGAAGGCATATGAAGGATGAAATCAACACGATAGTGTTGAAGACTATGGTGGTTGACACCATGCTAAAAGAAAAGGAGGCGGTAACAAGAGGAAAAAAAAATAATTACTCGGACAATTTGATAAACTTGCATCTCGGTACCTGTTGAAGCGATCTATGCTGGCGGCCAAGGTCGTGAACAAGGCCGGCTCAAGGTACCGTCAACTCGGGCAGTCGCGCGGGGCGCTATTTGCTAGGTGTCATGACGCCAAAAAGGGCATGATAAAGACAAGGAAATTTGCACGACCGTCAGCTTGTACACGCCGATGTTCAACTTGCCCAGAGCGCCGGCAACCCTAGGGCCGGCCCTGGTCGTGAAGTACTAAGCTGACGATTCGTTATGTTGCTCGAGGTCTGAGTTGATCCAGATCTCCAGGTGGGTATGAACTGGGACGAGGCTATGAGCAGAGTGTTTCACCCAGAAATGGGCTGAGAGGAATCTATCATTGAAAGCTCAGGCAAAGGGGGTAAATGCTTATATCGTTTATCACCGACTGGTTCTTGTGCATTACTCAGGTTTTCGTTTAACCACATTGGAGCATTAGCGCTTTTATTTCTCGTGAAAAGAACGCCATTAGTTAGATGAACCATCTGTTGTTAACATCCGCAACGTGGCATGTATGGTCTGATTTGTAGGCAAGCATTGAAGCTACAACATCCGAGACGGTAAGTACTGTAGATGCGGACATTTTTTTGCCAAGTGCTTTTCCCCCACAGGTCACTGACTGCGTAGCAGGCATGAAACAACCCAAGACCAATATTATCGACAGAAACGTTGCCAGCACTTATATCATGACTAATCGAGTAACAGTTTTGGTAGGATGTCTACGTTAGTGGACTAATGGTAAAGGAGGTCGACATCATTTTTTGGGAAAATCCGGGTGTCTGCCAGAATCAACTGGTTGGCAAGTTTCAAATGTATTTCAGCCCAAGAGCTAAGAATAACTTCTAAGAATCCTTTCCCGGTTTGTGACCAACATTCCAGTCATGGAAATGCTGTCAACTTGATCTGTCTAATATACGCACAGACTTACGAAATTATTCTTCACATTCTAAGTGTCTGAGTTATGGTGGAGTTATAGAGGTTTTCAAACAGCTACTGTCGGGGTTTAGGACGGATCCGGCTTTCGGTCGAGTCCTTCGTAATGATCGAAAGCCGCAAGATAAAAGAAAACTACCAAGTACTTCCTTTGGCTGGCAAGGGCAGACAGTTTTCTTTTGTTTTTCATCATTTTTAGATAAAAAATAAAGTGCCAATTGCTAATCAAATTCTGGATAAATAGTATCAACTAACCCCGCCCCACAAATTGCTGGCCTTGTGCCTAAACCAAAAATAATAATTATTATTGCTTAACAGTAACTTTGTTGGAGAATATAAGTAAATGTTAGCTGTCCACAATTGTGGAATAAAGTAACACTCTACATTTAGATTTAAGAGAACTTTGCAAAGGATTCGTGCAATTTCAAACAACACACCTTTAATGACTATGCTCTTTTCATCTCCTACTTCAAATCAACATATCTAATCTGCTTCCCTTCTTCTTTTCCCAACACTTTGTCACCACCAATGTCTACGATTATAGATTTTTCCCCTCCTTATTCACAGTCGCTGTTTCTGGCTTTCGATGTTAAATTTCACCATCACCCCACAGTATCTTGTCATTCTCGATAGGTTTCACCCATACCACGCTCTTTCTCAATCCAATCCATACATGCAACACACCATCCAGTGAATCATTCTTGCCACGTTATTGTTTTCTTTTGTATTCCTTTTGGGCGAGCTTGCTGCACCCATTCACCGCATGTATGCCATATTATTTATTGTTGCTGTCGTTAAGATGGGAGTTGGCGGAATCGTCAGTGTGTCTGAGAAAAATGCTCAGAGACAATGCTTCTTGTTCTTTGCGATCTGAGTTCAAATTCTGCAGTAACCAACTTTGATTTTCGTCATTTCGGGATCGGTAAAATAAGATACCTAGTTAAGTACTAGTATCAATGTAACTTACTAACCCCACCTCACTAAAATTGTTGGTCTCGTACCAAAATTTGAAGCATGATTAATTACTCCAAGTGACCTCTCCCAGTTTTATAATATGTCCTCGTAATGTCATTTGACAATGATGCAAATATTTGGTTTTACCCTTCATTTGTTAGTCCCACTGCTTTATGTAACCCGTCTTTGCAAAAAAAAAAAAAACTTCTTTTCTCTGTCACGTCTGAAGCTAACAAAAAAAAGCATTATTAATTGGTGGAATTTTGAAATTGCTAAGGAAACATGACTTATTTATGTCACTGCAAAATTACCATAATGAATAGTAAACACACACACACAATGTTGCCACTCCTTATGCCACTACTAGGATTAGCAACAACAAATAACTATCAACACCACTAGTTACCAACTCACCACCATTGACATACAGACGTTTATCACAAATATTTAACACTTTTTTGAAAGCTGAAATTTACGCCGAGAATAAAAATGCAATAAAAATATTCTTTGCCGCCATCTCTTTTTGGCCACAACTATCTTCACAGCCACAGAAAACATGAATTTATTCATCTTCACAATAAAATCATTATAAAATCGAGGGATATTTGCATGCAGCATATTATAATAATAGTAGTACAGCAGTTTAAAAAAAAAAATCCAAATAATGTTCAATCTTTCAAGTTATTTAACAATTCACAATGAAAATAAAATTAAATCAATAATTCGTTTTAGTTAAATTTTATGAAAGTTTAAACAGTTTCTGTTTAATACTGTAAAAGTATTAAGTAAGATTAAAGTTGTATTATACTTGATCTATTTAACATGGTGCATTGATGCATTAGTATTACAAATATTTTAGGGTTTATTTCAAATTTTACTCAACAGCAACAAGGTATCTTTATGAATAACGGAAAACATGCATGTTCCGTGATGCTAGACTAAACATTGTACCGTGGAGGTAAAATGTTTCGACTTAGCTCTTGTGCATGAAACCTCCTTACAAACCTAAAAACGGAGAAAGTTTTCTTTATTTGTAAACTAACACAGGTATCAACTGTACTTAAACAAACATGCATGCACACTCACGCACGCATGCACATTCATGCACGCATGCACACTCACGCACGCATGCACACACACTCACGCACGCATGCATGCACTCGCACGCACGCATGCACACGCACGCATGCACACGCACGCATGCACACACCACACACACACACAGATATACGCGCAGTTCTCTCAAAACGAACCCCTGAATTTAATGAATGAGAAAAATTTGTTCAGATGGTCACAGTTTTAGGACTCAAACATAAAAGAACAAAATAATTAGGATCAAAGACTTCCGTTCCATTTATTTCGGGATCCAGCCAAAAGCCCCCCCCCCTGGGACAAAAGCCCTGTAGTTAAAGTGTGAAAGTGAACAAAAGCCCCTCGGTTATTTTTCGTCTCTAGTAGACCTTTCCGTCGATTTCCGTATAAAAAAAAATTTTTTTTACATATGGGCTTGCGAGAACTTTTGAAGTAATATACATACATATACACATACACCGAGTAAAAAATTTCAGTTATCTCTTTCTTTCACACATTACTCTGTCTCTTCACACACACTAACAGAAGCACTTCACTTACATAACATACTGTCTGTCTCCCACACCCCATCAAACACACACACACACATGTACATCAATGCTTGCCATGCACGGTAACTTCAAAAGAACTTCCCTCGTCATAAAATCGCTTTCTCTTAGTCTCTTTCGCTCTCATTACTTCAAAAGTTCCCGCAAGCCCATATGTAAAAAAAAAAAATTTTTTTACGGAAATCGACGGAAATGTCTACTAGAGACGAAAGATTGCCCCCCTCGGTTATTTTTCGGTTTTTTTTTCACCTTTTACTTGTTTCAGTCAAAAGATTGTGGCCATGCAGGGGTACTGCCTTGAAGAATTTTTATTTGAACATATCGACCCCAGAATTCCCCACCCCTTATTGCAGTTATTAGACTGCGGCCGGCCATGCTGGACACCGCCTTGAAGAATTTTTAGATGGCTGTTATGGAACCCAGAATTTTTCTAAAGCCTGATCAAAACTACTTCTGTGATATATTTTCTTTTGTCTTTTTACTTGTTGCAGTCATTAGACTGTGGCCATGCTGGGACACCATCTTGAGGAATTTTTAGTTGAATGTATCGACCCCAGAAAATGTTTAAATGATTTTCAACCAGCGCATGAAATTAAGCCTACGAGGTCTCTCCATATGCTAGAAATAACAGCCAAATCTCTTCAAATTTTTTATAACATCCTCGGTTTTGAAAATTTTTTTTTTTCTAAAAACCTCTTTGCTTGTTTCAATCACTGGACAGCAGCCATGTTGGGGCACGCCCTTGAGGAATTTTTAGTCAAATATATCGACCACAAAATCATTTTTAGGGATTTTTAACCAGCACATGAAGTTAAGCCTAGAACAGGGCTGGCCATCCTGAGACCCGTAGGTTGCATGCGGCCTGCAGATTTTTTTATCTTGCGGCCTGCTTGATACTTTCTTGAAACGGGTTTATTTAAACAGACATTTTAAGAATTTCATCAAAAATTAAAGATTGTAATGGAAAGTGAAAAAGAAGGATACTACTGTTTTTGCAACGATAATATTTCATGTTGAATCAACGATTATTCGTTCATTATTGTAATAATAGCATGAGAAATGTTTTTCAATTCCGTCAGTATACAAAAGGTCCTCAAAAGACTTTCTGTGATTAAAGTGGCTCGCAATGTAATTCGAGCTGGCCAGGCCTGGTCTAGAAGGTCTCTCCACATGCTAGAAATAACAGCCAAATCCTGTTCTCTGATAAAGTAAAACTGATTAAACTTTAAACCTTAGTATCGTTTTTCTGAAATTTTTCTGGAAATAACAAAATCGGATTTAACATGCAAAATTATTTCAATATACCAAATTTGAAAATTTTTACGTAATTTAAAAATTTCCCAATATGTGACAGCAACAAGGAAGACTCTACAAAAATAGAGAGACAGACAGTCATAGGATGTCACACACACAGACACACACACACAACACAACACACACACACACACACACACACACACACAACACACACACACTCACATACTGAAACACACAGACACACACATACACATTTGCAAACATACACACAGGTAATCACGAGTTTAAAATGGTGTATAGTAGACATGCATTTATGTACATATGTATGTGTGTGTGTGTATGTGTGTGTGTGTGTGTATGTGTCTGTGTGTGTGTGTGTGTGTGTGTGTATGTGTCTGTGTGTGAGTGTTTCTTTGCAATGGACAGTAGACAAGCCACCTGCCTACTCACTTCTTAAAGCTACGTATTCATCACACCCACCTTTCTTTCCCTTCCTCAGCATTTTAAAAGTTAGTTATGTGTATGTACATGTGTGTGTGTGTGTGTGTGTGTGTATGCATGTTTCTATGTATTTATGTATGTATGCAGTGTCACATGTATTGACGTTACCAACCCACTGTCACTATGGCACACTCACTATGCCACCACATTTCCCTCACCCTAACACTCTTTGCACTCTTTTCATTTTATCAAAAAATAGCCCCCTTTCTAGGGGTACCTATTATAGATTTTTACTGAAATCCAACTAGCCTATACTTGAACTGGATGTTAGTTTAACATGTATGCAATTTTTTGTCAAGATTAGTTTGCTGGTGTAAGCAGCAAGATGGTAACAGAGAGATCAACAGGCAGAAATTGCCATTTATGTATAAGATGTACTGTTCTATATATGTAACCTATATAGTAGATATATTGTATACACCAGTGGTTTTCAACCAGGGCTCCGCGGGACCATAGGGTTCCGCCAGTACAGTCCAGGGGTTCCGCAAGAAGTTACAAAACTGCTAAAATCGGCAGTAATTTTTAATTCTCCTGTGCAGATATGTGTGCATAAGACTATTAAATTATTGCACAGGGGTTCCTGGAGCCAGTGGAATGTTTCCTTGGGGTTCTGCTCCAGCAAAAAGTTAGAAAAGCACTGGTATACACATATGCTGTCCAAGAGCATGGGCTTGCCTCTCCAGGTGCCAAGCCACTGGTTTGTCCAGATTAATTTCAGCCCTTGCTGTCATCTTTCACTTACATGGTCTCTGATACCATGGTGGTAACGCTCTCTGCATACATCAACATGATCCTCAATTGTTCCAGCTTCTGCAGCAGAGACTGGAGTACAAGCACATGCAAAACAGGCAAGGGGGAGTAATTCTGATGGCTTGGTGGCATTTGGAAGGGCATCCAGTTGTAAAAACCTGTGTGAGTGTCATGTAAAAAGCACTCATCCCACTCTACCATTAACGATGGTAGATTATTTGCTTTTTGGTTTTGAATTGCATCTAACCACCTTAGTTATTTTATATACAGTAGAACCGCGCAGTACAAGTGCACCATTGTACAAGTAATTTGCTGTATGAGCTGAGACTTGTGTGAATTTTTGTCTTGAAGTATGAGTGGAAATCCACAGTACGAGCACACAAATCATCCCATCTTTAAGGAAATTCAGTTAATTAGACCAGTTTACTTATTTCTTTTGCATTCTCCTTTTTATAATTGTCATTTTACTTGTAACTATGCCTTTTCTGTTTTAAAACCCATAAAAAATTATTTTTGAGTGATTTTTGGGTGCTGGAATGGATTAATTAGATTTTAGTTAATTTCAATGGGGAAAATTGATTTGTTAAATGAGTAAATCATAAGACAAACTTGGTCATAGAACGAATTAAACTCGTACTGTAAGGTATCACAGTATGTATATATATATATATATATATATATACATATATATATATATATATATAATATATATATATATACATACATCTGCTGGATGTATATATATATGCAGAGTGTAAGTGCCCTTATAGAAAAGTTGGGCATAAGAAGCATCAAATCTGGTGTGCAAGAGAGGCATCTGTGCTGGTATGGTCATGTGTTATGTATGAATGAAGACAGCTGAATGAGGATGTGACACTTCCAAACTTTGGAAAGAAACTGTAGAAGACGTAGACCCAGGAACACATGGAAATAGGTGGTGAAGCATAACCTTCAAACATTGGGCCTCACAGAGGCCAATGACAGAGACCAGGATCTTTGGAGATATGCTGTGATTGAGAAGACCCGGCAACTAAAGTGAGATTGCAGCCATGCATGTCCAGCCCTATTAAGAGTATCCTTGATGTGTCAGGCGATATGATATGCTTGAGAAGACCTGTTGAGTCAAGTAACACCAATATCGTAGCTGTGGCCCTGGATTGGCTCCCATGCCGGTGGCACATAAAAAGCACCCACTATACTCTTGGAGTGGTTAGCATTAGGAAGGGCATCCAGCTGTAGAAACATTGCCAGATCAGACTGGAGCCTGTTGCAACTGCTGGCTCTCCAGACCTCAGTCAAACCATCCAACCCATGCCAGCATGGAAAACAGATGTTAAACAATGATGATAATAATGATATATATATATATATAATATATATATATATACATACATACATACATACATATGTATGTATGTTATGTATGTATGTTAGAGTGTAAGGCAGATTTTATGTTGCCTGTGTATGAACAGCTATTCTACATGGCAGTGAGACTTGGGTGTGACTACTGAGGATATGCGTAAGCTTGAAAGAAATGAAACCATTGAATGCTCCACTGAATAAGTAATGTCAGTGTGAATATATGTCAGAGTGTAAGTGATTTGAGAGAAAGACTGAGTATATGAGGCATATCAGACGTAGTATGCAAGAGAAAACTGCTGGTATAGTTATGTAATGCATATGAATGAAGACAGTTGTATCAAAAGGTGAGAATATGTAATTATGGAGGGAAAGTGTGGAACGAAGTGATGAGAAAGTATCTTCACATGTTGGGTTGGGCCTCACAGAGGGGATAAAGGACCGAGAATCCTGGTGATCAGCTGTCCTTGAGAAGATACATCAAGCTAAGTAAAAGTGTGGTTGCCCTTGCATACAGGCTTGTCTCCTGCATCCCTCTCCAGCTTAGCATTCCTAATCTTGTACGCTCAAGGGTGCTGGTGCCATGTAAAAAGCACCAGTGACGATGCTGCATAAAAGCCCTCAGTACACTCTGTAAAGTGGTGGGTGTTAGGAAGGGCATCCAGCCATAGAAACCATGCTAAAACAGACAATTGCAGTCTGGGCAGCTCTTCAGCTGGCCAGCATGGATAATAGATGTTAAATGATGATGACGATGACATCGATGACAACGATGATAAATATGTGTATGTGTGTATGTATATATTATTCATGCCCTTAGTGTATTGGACACAAACTGATTTTGACATTAAATTTTGGGGTAAAAAGATTTTTTACATATATTTATTAATTAATTATTTTATTATTGTAGTTATTTTTAACCTGATGAGTGGCTATATTTATATTGAAGTGATTTTACTACTACTAATATTATTTTTATTATAATCATTTCTTAAATATAGCCACGAAACATGTGTCATCATTCTACCAAATATATTCGTTTTATTTATTATTTTGCACATTACTTAATCATCGTTATATTTTTTATCTTATATATAGTTTTTCTATAATATGTAATTTTCTAGATGGTGTAATTTAATTTTTCATTATTGAATTGATAAAAGGTGTTTTTTTTCTAATTTATATATATATATATTATATTTTGTGAAATTTGATTTAGTATTTCTGAATTGAATTTTTCTCTTGTTTTGAAAGTTTGGAGAACTCATCCATCCAGCCGTCTGCATTTTATTACCAAATTAGTAATATGCACTTGGAAAGATGCATCATTGCTTATGTCAATACCCAGATCACGCACTGATTTTGATTCAGGGATTTCAGTTCCTCCTGGGCCTGTGTATCCTGTCTGCATGTTGTTTACCTTTGTGTGCTGGTAGCGTAGAGCCTGGAATTTTCCTTCATTAAACTGCTTGTTGTTGACCTCCTCCCACCTGTATATTGTGTCCAACTCTTGTTGCAGATGTGCAATATTTCTAGGATTTTGTATTTTCTGAAAGACTTTTGTGTCATCTGCATAGCTAGCAAGTGTGGCTATCTGAGCAGCCGAGGGCATGTCTGAGAGGGCCACTATGAATAGCTGTGGCCCCAAGACTGTGCCCTGTGGAACACCACTTGCTATTTGTGTTTCCTTTGTGTTTCCTATTTGTGTTTCCATACTGCCTGATGTCTATCCTTTAGAAAGTTGTGCAGCCATTCTCCAAGTTTTCCACACATGCCAAGATCACGCAGTTTATGACATATCATGCCATGGTCGACTTTATCAAAGGCTTTTACAAAATTGAGATATATCACATCCATGATTTAGTCATTCAGCAGCTGTTTTAACACCCAATCGTAGTGTTCCAGGAGCTGTGTCAGACAGCTTCTACCTGGATGAAATCCATGCTGGGTATCAGTCAGCAAGTCATTTTCTTCTAGGAACATGATTAGTGTCTTGTAGACTATTCATTCCATGACTTTACTGATGTGTGAGGTCAGAGAGATAGGCCTATGATTTTTAGCATCTGCTCTGCTTCTTCCCTTATGGATAGGGCATATTATCCCTTCCTTCAGTTTTTCTGGGAGCTTACCACTCGCAAGGAAGCTTTGGAAGAGAAGCTACAATGGTTTTTTAAGAGCTTGCTTGCATGATTTGACTAGGACTGCTAGAAATCCATCCGGGCCAGCTGCTGAGTTTGTGTCAACCTCATCTATGGCCAGTATTACATCTTCTCCTTAAATTTTTATGTACTCAATTTTTTTAACCTCCTTGGTTTTAGGTAATGTGGCAAAGAATTCCTCTGGTTTGTTCACTTGCCTGTGTTCCAGCGGTGTTGTGAACACACTTTGGAACTGTTCGTTCAGTATTTCACTTACCCTCATGGGGTTTCCTGTGAGGGAGCCATCTTTTTGGAAGAGGGGTTCTATCTCGTGGCATATTGAGGCTGTTTCTTTGGCAAACTTAAAGAAAGCTTTAGGGTTTGACTTGACATTTTCTATAACTCAAGCTTCTTTATTTGCTCTCTCCTTTTCATGAGACTGATGCAGATGTTTCTCAATCTCCAATAGCACTCTCTCCAGACAAGACTTTTTGTGGAAGTGGGTAGGCCCGAAACGTTAAAGACTTTTTCAATTCCTGAGTGTTATACTAATAAACCTGTTTGTTTTCTTCACCACCTGTCTTTGTCTTTTGTTTTTTTCGTAAATTCTCTGCATATATATATATATATATATATATATATATATATATATATGTATGTGTATATGTTTGTGTGTCTGTCTTTGTCCCTCCTACATCGCTTGACAACCGATATTGGTGTGTTTACGACCCCGTAACCTAGCAGTTCAGCAAAAAGAGACCGATAGAATAAGTACTAGGCTTGCAAAGAATAAGTCCTGGGGTTGATTTGCTTGACTAAAGGTGGTGCTCCAGCATGGCTCAGTCAAATGACTGAAACAAGTAAATGAGTAATACGTATAACATATAATATATATATCTATAATATATAGATAATGTATATTTTATATATATATATAAATAGATATATATATTTATATATGTACTTATATTATATATATATATATAAATATATATAGATAGATATATATTTTTTTTACGACCAGTCCATCAGATGTAGTTACACATCGCTGGTCACAATGCGTTCGCATTGCTTTAGCCTTCGGATGACGCCACCCCGCTGGCTAAGCGAGCAGGCCAGATATATATATATACATATAGATAGATATATATATATGTACTTATATAATATATATATATATATATACACATACATACATATATATATATACATGCATATATACACATACATACATATATATATACATGCATATATACACATACATACATATATATATATATACATACATATATATATACACATACATACATATATATATATATATATACATACATACATATATATATATATATACATACATACATATATATATATATATACATACATACATACATATACATACATACATACATACATATACATACATATACATACATACATATATATATATATATATATATATATATATATATATATATATATGTATATAATTAGGGTAGAAATTGATATTAATCAATTAAAACCAGTAACTTAGCATATTTAAAAAATCCGAAGATTAAAAATTATATTACATACAGAATTAAGGTCTGTCAGGCATTTTGGAAGGATATTAAAGAGCTGTGGGCCCTTGAAGCCCAAGCTGTTGTGGCATCTGGTTCTGTATTTTGATGGCGATGCTGGGAGCTTTGGCACTATGCAGTGGCGTGCCATTCTGCTGTTTGAGACCATTTTTGTATGTTGGCATTTGCTGAAATTTTCTTCTTGAGAACACACTCTTCCTGGTAATGATGATTTGACGTCTATATTTAGCATATTAGTAGTTCACTTTAGTGGTCATTTCTCTTAATTTTGTATACATATATAATATATATATATATATATATATACACACACGCACACATACATATATATATATATATATATATATATATAAGATCAGCAGCAATTTAGATTCAAATGAATAGGGTATTTAATTTAGATGCACCAGAATTTTGTATGGTGTTACCCATAAAAATTTGCAGGGTGATTATAATCAAAAATAAGCAGCAAGAATGGCTCCGGTAATTTGGTATGTGTATATATATATATATATATATATAGGCACGCCCTTCCACTTTATACACGATTGTTTTATACATAACAGAACGTGTGTAAAATGTGGAAGGGTGTGCCTGTCAGTTGGAAGTCTAAAAAGACATGTTAAGAGAGTGCATACGGTGGCACCTGTTTCTCCTGCCAGCCAGCACAGTTGACTAATATGTAATAAAATGAGTAAAAGCTTGACCGGGCTTAAAAGTCATCACATGACAACAATCATGAATCATTTCAGTAAGTCTTCTTGACAATGGCTTTTCACATGTAACGAGGATGCAGCTGTGATATATATATATATGTATATATATATATATATATATATAACGGGAAGCTTTATGAAAATAGACAAAAGACGAAGGCAGGTTTATGGAAATAAACAAAAGACGAAGGCAGTTGGAATACAAACAAACAATTGTATTAGTATGGTGCTCAGGAAATATAAATAAAACAAGTCTTTAACGTGTATATATATATATGTATGTATATATACTATATATATATATATATATAATATATATATATATATATATATATATATATATATATATACATATATATATATATATACATATATACACACAATATATATATATATATATATATATATATATATATATATATTATATATACATCATCATCATTTAACGTCCGCTTTCCATGCTAGCATGGTTGGACGGTTCAACTGGGGTCTGGGGAGCCCGAAAGCTGCACCAGTCCAGTCAGATCTGGCAGTGTTTTCTACAGCTGGATGCCCCTTCCTACGCCAACCACTCCGAGAGTGTAGTGGGTGATTTTATGTGCCACCGTACAGGTGCCAGACGAGGCTGGCAAACGGCATGCTCGGATGGTGTTTTTTATGTGCACACCGACACAGGTGCCAGACGAGGCTGGCAGACGGCGGCCACACGCTCGGATGGTGTTTTTATGTGCCACCGACACAGGTGCCAGATGAGGCTGGCAAACGGCCATGATCGGATGGTGTTTTACGTGCCCACAGCACGGAGGCCAGTCGATGCGGTACTGGCTACGGCCACGTTCGGATGGTTTTCTTGTGTGCCACGTGCCACCGGCACTGGTACCACAAAGATACAAATTCCATTGATGTTCATCTATTTTGATTTGTTTTGATTTTCACTTGCCTCAACAGGTCTTCACAAGTGTCACAAGAAGGAAGGTATGCACAGGTGGACTGACTACGTCCCAGGTAGGGGCCACAGGTTATGGCCTGACTAGTCTTGCCGGTCTTCGGATGGTGTTTTTATGTGCCAACCGACACAGGTGCCAGATGAGGCTGGCGAACGGCACGATCGGATGGTGTTTGTTACGTGCCCACAGCACGAGGCCAGTCGTGTCGGTACTGGCTACGGCCACGTTCGGATGGTTTTCTTGTGTGCCACCAGCACTGGTACCACAAAGATACAATTCCATTAATGTTCATCTATTTTGATTTGTTTTGATTTGATTTGATTTGTTTTGATTTCATTTTGATTTTCACTTGCCTCAACAGGCCTTCACAAGTATCACAAGGAGGAAGGTATGCACAGGTGGACTGACTACGTCCCAGGTAGGGGCCATGGGAATACATATATATTATGTGTGTGTGTGTATATATATATATATTGGGTTGGTGCATCAGTATTGCATTGTTTTTTTAATAAATTTTATTCAACAATAACAATTATGATATATAACAAAAACATCTTTAAATGACGGTCTGACTGTCTGCCAAGTCAATGGAAATCAGTAATTGAAGTAGATGGTGAATATGCTCCAGAATAATCATTTATTGTTGTTTTTGTTGAATAAAATTTGTTGCAAAAAAGCTGCAGTAATTATGCAGCAACCCAATATATATGCTTATATATATATATACAGATATATATATGTAAATATATATGTGTGTGTGTGTATATACATATACTTAGATAGGTTTCAGCTACATTGGCCCAAGCCATAGCTAACTTAATAGCACTACCTGGGCAACATTTAGTAACATATTTTTTATGGTTATTTTTAGGCACCATTGTCCATTTGATTAAAGAGTTGTTGTTTGCAGCAGTATATCCAGGTGTAGGTGGTTTATCTGGAATTTGTTGGAAATATTCATTCAGGAACTGTCTGAAGGTTATGAAATCTTTTTCCTCCTTTATATGTTTTGGAATGATATTAAAAAGAGCAAGTCCAGTTGAGGAGAAGTAGTTCTGTCTTAGTGTTGTGATGTTATGAGAGCATAATTTCTGTAGAGGACACATGGCACGGGGACCAAGCGTTGGGTGGATTTTTAAAAGTGATACCGATATCATTTTGGCAATACTGTCGGAACAATTTCCACATCATGCAAATAATAAAGTGCTCTCAGCGGCGCTGGAGAGAATACAGTTTGAAATTTGTGAGTCGATCCCAGTAATTAAGACTAGACATGCCATCAATTTCTTTTTGTAATTGATCTCTGGGGTGCTTCGAGCTTTTTAATATTCTGGCTCGTGTAGGGAGAACATAGCAGACAACAGTATTCAAAGTGAGGGCGGGTGTAGATAGAAAAAAGGATAACGGTTGGGGCATCTCTAGACCGGAAAGTCCTGAGGATCCAGGAGCACACCCTGTGGGCCATGTTGACTTTCTTGTTTATATGGATACTCCAACTTAAGTTATTGTTGACAGTCACATCAAGGTCCCTAGTGGTGTATGATGCTGTGAAGTGTTCACCTGAAGGAAGAATATATGGAAGTTTATAGATGCGTATATATATATGTATACATACATATCTATCTATCTATCTATATATATGTATATATACATATTTTATATATATATATATATATATATATATACATAAATATATATATATATATACATAAATATATATGTATATATACATATGTATATATGAATATATACATATATATATATATATATATATATACATATATATATATGCATATATGTACATATATATGTATATATATATACATACATATATATATATATACATATATATGCATAGGTAGAAACTCTATAAGATGCACCAAGTGTAAGCTATGGACACATAAGAGGTGCAGCAATGTCATAGGAAGGCTAACTCGGAAGATGGTTTTTGTATGTGGCAGATGCTCGGGAGCATTAACCTCTGAAAATCTGCAGAAAACAACTTCCGCCACTTTCCAGGGGGAAAAACTAGAAGTAGTTGATAGCTTCCGTTATCTTGGTGACCAAGTCAGTAGTGGGGGTGGGTGTGCTGAAAGTGTAACGGCTAGAGTAAGAATAGCTTGGGCAAAGTTTAGGGAGCTCTTACCTCTGTCGGTGACTAAAGGCCTCTCGCTCAGAGTAAAAGGCAGACTGTATGATGCATGTGTACGAACAGCCATGCTACATGGTAGTGAAACATGGGCCGTGACTGCTGAGGACATGCGTAAGCTCACGAGAAATGAAGCCAGTATGCTCTGATGGATGTGTAATGTCAGTGTGCATGCTCGACAGAGTGTTAGTATCCTGAGAGAAATGTTGGACCTAAGGAGCATCAGTTGTGGTGTGCAAGAAAGACGATTGCGCTGGTATGGTCATGTGGCGAGAATGGATGAAGATAGGTGTGTGAAAAAGTGCCAATCCCTAGCAGTTGAGGGAACCTGTGGAAGAGGTAGACCCAGGAAAACCTGGAACGAGGTGGTGAAGCACGACCTTCGAACTTTAGGCCTCACTGAGGAAATGACCAGCGACCGAGACCTCTGGAAATATGCTGTACGTGAGAAGACCAGGCAGGACAAGTGAGCCCAGCCCACTTATGAATGCCTTTCCTCCCTTGGACACAAAGACCTGTTGAGGCAATCGAAGTCGATATAGAACCTCATCCGATGACAGGCACCCATGCCAACCCCCTTTGCTTGCGAAGACATGTTGGGGCAAGCGAAAGCGAAATTGAAATCGAAATCGAACTGAACCAGCCAGGATCCCTGGTCTGGTGGTACGTAAAAAGCACTATCAGACTCGTGGCCGATGCCAGCCTCGCCTCCACTGGCTTCCGTGCCGGTGGCACATAAAATACACCAATCCAACCGTACGACAGGCACCCATGCCAACCCCCTTTGCTTGTGAAGACATGTTGGGGCAAGCGAAATCGAAATCGAATTGAACCAGCCAGGATCCCTGGTCTGGTGGTACGTAAAAAGCACTATCCGACTCGTGGCCGATGCCAGCACCGCCTCGACTGGCTTCCGTGCCGGTGGCACATAAAATACACCAATCTGACCGTGGCCGTTGCCAGCCTCGCCTGGCACCTGTGCAGGTGGCACGTAAAAAGCACCCACTACACTCACGGAGTGGTTGGCGTTAGGAAGGGCATCCAGCTGTAGAAACATTGCCAGATAAGACTGGAGCCTGGTGCAGCCTTCTGGCTACCCAGATCCCCGGTCGAACCGTCCAACCCATGCTAGCATGGAGAACGGACGTTAAACGATGATGGTGATGTATATATATATACATACATACATATATATATATGGCGTTAGGAAGGGCATCCAGCTGTAGAAACACTGCCAGATCTGACTGGCCTGGTGCAGCCTTCGAGCTTGCCAGACCCCAGTTGAACCGTCCAACCCATGCTAGCATGGAAAGCGGACGTTAATCGATGATGATGATGATATACATGTTTATATATACATGTATATATATATATATATATATATATAGCGAGAGAGAGAGAGAGAGAGAGAGAGATGTGTAAAGAAGTGCCACTCCCAAACCGGGGTAGAGGTAGACCCAGGAAGACATGGGATGAGGTGGTCAAGCAGGACCTTCGAACGTTGGGCCTCACAGAGGCAATGATGAAAGACCGAGACCTCTAGAGATATGCAGGGACAGTGAAGACCCAACAAATAAAGTGAGTTTATGGCTGTATCCTACATCAGTTTTGCATAACCAGCTCTAGTCCATTCAAAAGATGACCTGTTGTGCTTACCTTGGATCGTAGGGCGACCTGCTGTGCTTGAGAAGACCTACTGAGTCCAGTACATCAACATCAAAATAAAAATCAAATGGAAATTGTAGCTGTGATACCTGTGCTGGTAGCACGTAAAAAGCACCATCCAAATGTGGCTGATGCCAGCACCGCCTTGACTGGCTTCCGTGCCGGTGGCATGTAAAAAGCACCAACCAATCATGGCTGTTGCCAGCCTCCTCTGGCTCCTGTGCCAGTGGCATGTAAAAAGCACCCACTACACTCATGTAGTGGTTTGTGTTAGGAAGGGCATCCAGCTGTAGAAACACTGCCAGATCAGACTGGAGCCTGGTGCAGCCTCCTGGCTTCCCAGACCCCAGTCGAACCGTCCAACCCATGCTAGCATGGAAAACGGACGTTAAACGATGATGATGATGATGTCAATGATGATATAGGTAAAAAATGATTGAGAAACACTGCTTTAGAAGAAGAGATTTTGTTCTGTGATTTTACAATTTTCTAACTTCTACATCTTTTTACAGATCAATGGAAAAACACTAACTTCATTCTTGAACCAATATAGTTCAAAAGCCTTTTGTGTATTTCCCTATGGCATTGATAGCACAACATAAATATTTGATCCAAGTTGATCTTTAAAACTGGCATTACTTCATGAAAAATGTGAGACAGTGAATAAGAATTTGAAGGCAAAATGATGAATGATAATAATGAAAAATTCACTGAAAATTATTTCAGAAATTGAGTCTTTAAGGAAGAATTGACTGTCTTATGAAAATATATAACTTTATTTAGAAAATTTTAATAATTACATAAAAATAGTGCTTTCGAAACTTCCAGAATTTTCAAGATCATATTTTTTATGTAAAAACCAGACTAAATTAATAACAAAGAAAGAGTAATAGGAAAATGTATTGATAGATATTGATTTCTTAAAGTACAAGGTTGCTTTCTCAGAGAATCAAATACAGCTGACTGAATCAACCTTCCAATATTGTTGGTGTGCTTTTAATAAGTTCCAAAAGGATAAAAAGCAGAAATAAATAATTTTAAAGCCAAAATTTATAGGGATAGTATTAAATCCATTAGTCAGACAGCTTGTTTTTGTCAACTCATCAACTTTTTTCATGAAACAAATATTGTAAAAATGAAAAACTATCGATTGAAATCAATCAGCTGCTTAAGATATAATATCTAATGAAAAAAATGTTAATAAAGAATTGATGTTTTTTATTTTGCTTTTTTTTTTAACCAAGAAATATTTTGTCATTATTTCAGTATAAAATCTGTTTGAAATTTCAAAGATGGATGTTATTCCATCAAACATTAGCACAAAAAAAAAAAATAATAATTAGAATTAAATATAGATTAGTTTGCCTATTGCACTTTGTTAATTATTTGGTTAATTATTGGTAAATTATTTCTGCTTAATTTGCACACATTTGCTCCCTGGGTTGATCCCATATAACAGATCAAACTACAAAATATTAAACTGTTTCAGCTCATTTAAATGACTAGAGTTTTGAGAAGATTGGTGATTTTTCTGCTATTGATTTCATGAGGTCTTCACTCTGCAACATTACCTGATTCAAAGCAGCCTGAAAGAAAATATAATTTGCCATTAAATGCTGTCGATTTTAGGTGGAGTTTTAACAAGTCTATTTCAGATTATAAATTTACCTGTATATACTCTGTCAGAGATCATAATCAAAATTTCCAAACTGAAATTGTTGCCCAACCTAAACCTGTATACTTGATCGCTTCTATCTTCATGAAGCGTGACAATCCAACTGGGTGGAGCACACATTCGTTCAAATTACTGACAATAACTATGGTTTACCTAAAAACTCAAACTATGTCACAGACTGTATTCATTCCATGCCTTTCCAAATCACATGCATAAACTTTAAGAAAGACGGGGCGTAATTTCTGTTCATGTTAAGATTTAAATGTAAAGAAGGCGTGTCACTTCGACATAGTAATTCTAATATAAGGTATATCTCTCTAGCTTACGTGGTCCAATCAAACCATCTAACCCATGCTAGCATGAAAAATAGACACTAAACGATAATGACGATGATCCCTAATCTTATACCCACTTTCTAAAATCAGTTCTGACTATTTAATCTCTGCCTTCTGTCTAATATCATC
Source organism: Octopus sinensis (assembly GCF_006345805.1). Classification (NCBI taxonomy): domain Eukaryota; kingdom Metazoa; phylum Mollusca; class Cephalopoda; order Octopoda; family Octopodidae; genus Octopus; species Octopus sinensis. The sequence goes on along the minus strand of NC_043007.1, from coordinate 70,317,274 downwards.
TCAACTTTCCCAAATAAAACCCAACTGTCCTCAACTCAAATACAATAAAATGATTAATCCTTTAGCATTCAGACTACTCTGTTAAATGTAATGCCTATTTATTCACAATTTTTAGTTAAACATGCATTACCTTGTAGCTTTGAGGCTTCAAGGGTGTGATTGTTATTTTTAGAATGTAGGGTAGGTGTGATAAGCTGAATATGTTCAGTTTGAACATAAAATGGGTAGAATATTTTGGCGAGAAATAGTTGGTTTAAATGCTAAAGGGTTAATATCAAGGGTGATATTACTTATGGTCAGTCATTCTGTAGATAAGTGATATTATCCTTGATTTTATGATCATGATTTCTTATAACTGGTCTGGGCTTCCAATAGTTTCCAGCCCCTTAAATGAACTTGAACTCATCAATGCATGCTAACAAGTATACTTTAAATGACACAGTGCTCCTGCTGTTTATAACTAGTCTACAAGAGATGGAAAGCAGATACTTATATTTTTAAGATATCAGAGAAAAGAGACATATCATCCCCATGGATGACACACTGCATGGTCAAACTACTGAATATAGCATCTATACTATAGCTTGATCGGAGGCGCACTGGCCCAGTGGTTAGGGTAGCAAACTCGCGGTTTTGGTTCCTAGACCGGGCATTGTGTGTGTTTATTGAGTGAAAACACCTAAAAGCTCCACGAGGCTCTGGCGGGGGGTGGGTGGTGGTGGTGACCCCTGTTGTACTTTTTCGCCACAACTTTCTCTCACTCTCTCTTCTTGTTTCGTGAGTAATGCTGTGATGGACTGGTGTCCCGTCCAACTGGGGGGGAACACATACATCACAGAAACCAGGAAACTGGGCTCATGAACCTGGCTAGGCTTGAAAAGGGCAAGAAACAAACAAACATACAAAAAACAAAACAATAGCTTGATTAATGACCAAAATAATTCCTGAAGTAATTAAATGTCAAGGCACATGGCCTGTGGTTAGGGCTTTGATTTCCGGATGAGGCAAAGCATTGTGTTCTTGAGAAAAACACTTCGTTTCACTTTGCTCTAGAGCTGGGCAGAGACTGGCATGTCAGAGAACAGATCCATCTTTTCCTCTGTGTATTGTGAAAGGCAACTAAAAGAGGCTGAGGTAAGATTTGCATTTCGGCCTTGTAAAACTCTAACCAGCTATCTAAAATAAGATTTCACAATAAATGAACGTTACTGAACTGATTAACACCATTATGACTCCAGAAGAAATCTTGAATGAATGTGTTACACTTGTAAAAATGCTAAAATCAATTTGGCATAGCGAGCCGATCAGAGAAAGCCAATATTTTGACAGTTAATCAATCGAGTCAACTTTTAAATTGAACAACAACAACAACTGCAACAACAACAACTATTATTACTTAAAATAGACTTACAATGTTATCCAAACCGTCTTGGACTGAATGGTCTTGGGAATACAGCAAACTCTTCTTTGTAGTTTGGATGGCAATTGGGCTTTTCTTGGCTATGACTGATGCAATATCAAGGACAGCTTTGATCAGTTGGGCTTTGTCATCAAAAACACGGCTGCATAAAATTGAAGAAATTTTGTAATTAAATCTTTTAATGCATTTGATTTATAAAAGGTTTTACCAAGGTAACATATCAAAACAAACAAAATGAAACAGAAACAATCGAATACATAGATCTGACATGTTTTAATATATTTCCGAACAGGACATGTAATCTTACATTTTCTAAGCTGATTTAGCTAATGGCAAAATGTTAGTCTCATATCTAATTAAGTGAGACTTCTAATTACAAAAGCAATCAGCTGTATTAAATAAATTTATCTCAATAAAGAAATGGAAAATTGCAGAGATAGCAACAACAGTAGCAACTAATATGTAAATGTCCTGGTTGCTGGTCATCTTTCAATCAAAAGTTTTCTATTCTGAAAATGGAATCAATAAACATCTCAGATTTATCATTTTCCAGAAAAAAACAACAAAAAAAAGCCAAAATCAGAAGAAATCACTTTTGAAATCAACAATTTAGAGGGAAATTTATTTTTCTACACATTTTTTAATGATTTCAAGGAAAACAAAATATTCTTCTTTATATTGATAAAGAAGAATATAAAGACATCCTCATCATCATTATCCTCATTTAATGTCCATTTTCCATGCTGGCATGGGTTGGACAATTTGACAGGAGCTGGAAAGCTGGAGAGCTGTATCAGGCTCCAATTGTCCATTTTGGCATGATTTCAATGGCTAGATACCCTTCCTAACACCAACTACTTTATAGAGTGTACTGGGTAATTTTTACGTGGTACCAGCACAGGTGCTTTATAATAAAAATTATAGTAGTAGTTAATATAATATCAATCCTTTAACATTAATGAGTTGACTGTGAGTTAGTTGAGTGTTTTTTACTGATGAACAAGCTCTCATTTTTACAGTTTCATTATTACAATTTGAAGAATAATTATCCATGTACAAGCAAGCAATATCAGAATAAGATTAACTTGGAAAATAGTTTTTGTGTGTGTGGAAGGTGTACAGGTGCAACAAACACTAAAAATGTACAGAAAGTCTGGTACAGTCCCTCAGCTTACTAGCCCTGGTCAAACCATCCAATCCATGCCAGTATGGACAACAGATGTCAAATGAGGATGATGATGATGATGAAGCAACAAATATAACGAGAGACAGATGGCAATTTTGTAACAGTTTCTCAGCTGTCAATTTCTGCTCTCGATCAGGAGGCTTTCCTTTAAATGACAGAATTAAGGTTCATTAGATACTGTAGCCTTACATATCCCTAAAGAGATGGGATGGAAATAACTAGATGTCAGTTTAATCAGGGCTGATAACAACAACAAATACCTCAACATATTCTTTGAATTGTACACACTTTCTCTCACACACATGCAGTAATACATCTATAATGAGGTTCATTTGAACATCACTCAAAGGGGCCACTTCACTAACAGGGGCCTACATGTCTCATGATCTGGTAAAAAACCAAGTATCAGGAAGTAAGGGAAAGGTTGGCATTTGTTCAGTAATCAAATAATTATGGAAATGAGGTGGAAGAAAAAAAGATAAACAAGTACTGGCCCTCGTGCTGGTGGCACGCAAAATCAGCCACTACACTCTCGGAGTGGTTGGCGTTAGGAAGGGCATCCAGCTGTAGAAACTCTGCCAGATCAGATTGGAGCCTGGTGCAACCATTTGGTTCGCCAGTCCTCAGTCAAATCGTCCAACACATGGTAGCATGGAAAGCGGACGTTAAATGATGATGATGAAGATGAAGAAGTACAAGATGATATGAAGGGATAAAACTTTATACAAACCTCACAAGTCCAACATCATGTGCTTCATCTGAAGTTATAGCCCTCGCTGTATAAGCTAGTTCTCTAACAAGGCTTTGATTGCCAATAATTCTTGGTAAACGTTGTAAAGTGCCAACATCAGCTGCGAGACCAAAGTCGACTTCCTAAAGGAAATAAATGCACAGAAATGTCAGAGCGTAGTCAGAAATTATGATGATGATGATGATGGTGATGGTGGTGGTGGTGGTAATAATCATTGTATACTCTTACTCTTTTACTTGTTTCAGTCATTTGACTGCGGCCATGCTGGAGCACCACCTTTAGTCAAGCAAATCGACCCTAGGACTTATTCTTTGTAAGTCTAGTACTTATTCTATTTTTTTTTTTTTACTGAACTGCTAAGTTACGGGGACGTAAACACACCAGCATCAGTTGTCAAGTGATGTTGGGGGGACAAACACAGATACACAAACATATATATATATATACGCAGATATATATACACAATGGGATTCTTTCCATCTGCCAAATCCACTCACAAGGCTTTGGTCGGCCCAAGGCTATCGTAAAAGGCACTTGCCCAAGGTACCATGCAGTGGGACTGAACTTGGAACCTTGTGGTTCGTAAGCAAGCTACTTACCACACAGCCACTCCCACGCCTATATATATATGGACATATATATGCACATATATATTCACGTATATATGCACATGTATTAAAAAAGAGTTGCATGAAATAAAATATGCCTTGAAAGCCGATATATAAAGAGTTGAATAATGAAGTTTCAGCTATATTTTGAGAAATATCCACAATGATTAGCTCCTCTCTTCCAACATGTTATGCCAACAAGTGGCAAATCTAACACCAACCTGTTTACTCTCTTATAGAATTCTGCTGCTTCTGTATAGTTCTTGAACTCAGATCTTAGCAAGGTAGCTAATCACTAATAGCAAGGTGGCTACTCACTATTAGCAAGGTGTCTATATTCATTATAAGCATGATGCCAATACTCACTCTTAGCAAGGTGACTACTCATCATTAACAAGGTGGCTATACTCACTATTAGCAAAGTGCCTATACTCACTATTAGCAAAGTGCCTATACTCACTCTTAGCAAGGTGACTACTCATCATTAACAAGGTGGCTACTCACTATTAACAAGGTGCCTATACACACTACAAGCAAGATGCCTATAGTCACTATTAGCAAGGTAGCTACACTCACTCTTAGCAAGGTGACTACTCATCATTAACAAGGTGGCTATACTCACTATTAGCAAAGTGCCTATACTCACTATTAGCAAAGTGCCTATACTCACTCTTAGCAAGGTGACTACTCATCATTAACAAGGTGGCTACTCACTATTAACAAGGTGCCTATACTCACTACAAGCAAGATGCCTATAGTCACTATTAGCAAAGTAGCTACACTCACTCTTAGCAAGGTGACTACTCATCATTAACAAGGTGGCTATACTCACTATTGGCAAAGTGCCTATACTCACTATTAGCAAAGTGCCTATACTCACTCTTAGCAAGGTGACTACTCATCATTAACAAGGTGGCTACTCACTATTAACAAGGTGCCTATACTCACTACAAGCAAGATGCCTATAGTCACTATTAGCAAGGTAGCTACACTCACTCTTAGCAAGGTAACTACTCATCATTAACAAGGTAGCTACTCACTATTAACAAGGTGCCTATACTCACTATTAGCAAGGTGGCTACACTCACTCTCAGCAAGGTGACTACTCATCATTAACAAGGTGGCTACTCACTATTAACAAGGTGCCTATACTCACTATAAGCAAGATGCCTATACTCACTATTAGCAAGGTGGCTACACTCACTCTTAGCAAGGTAACTACTCATCATTAACAAGGTGGCTACTCATTATTAACAAGGTGCCTATATTCACTATTAGCAAAGTGCCTATACTCACTCTAGCAAGGTGGCTACACTTACTCTCAACAAGGTGGTTACTCACTATTAGCAAGGTGGCTAGATACTGTTAACACGGTGATTACTTACAATTATCAAAGCAACATTTAAGTATTTGTAAAGTAGTAACTTACTTTTACTTGGAGCCATGCATCTTTGGTACAATATCTCATGTCACAAGCGGATATTAGATCCACACCAAATCCAATACAGGCGCCATGGACAGCTGAGATTACAGGTTTAGGACACTGAAGAAGTAGAAAGTATTAATTTATATTTCAATCGGATATTTTTCTATTTTAGCTCAATCACTCATTAGTAAGCTTAAGTTTCTTATCTCATTCTCTCTCTCACACATACATGCGCACACACATGATTTAAAAAAAATCATATATTTAAATCATTATATTTTTTAAAATTTCTTCTTTAACATTATAAACAACCAGTAAGTTACTGCGATATGGAAAGCAAAATCCTCTGGCCGTGACATGCCTCTATGGCCAAGGTCAAATTGTTGAAACCACTAAAACAATATTTTTTTTTTCAGTACAAGCACACAACGTAATTAGTACCAAAACTATGATTTACATTTACCAAGTTCCTGCACAGTGGAATGTGAAAGGCAGTCACTGTGGGATTCTGTGTTAGAGAATGAATTTCTCTATTGATCTAATAGGGATTTGTTGGCCTTCAACAATTTAGCATAACATTATAAAAGAGCTAAACACGAATATTTTTTGTTGTCTTTCTGAAATTAAGTATCTAAATATACCCTACAAAGTAGTCCTGAGATTTTAAAATGGGGTTAACTGAAAGATCCACTGCTCACCATCAACATGATAATTAATCAGAAATTTTAATTGAAATGATAGTTTTGATATTATCATTAAATGTTGCAAAACTAACAAAACAGCTCCCAACGTTTATAGTATTGGACAGTATCTAACTATGGTATCTATTTACAGCTACATTAACTGCTAGAGTTATCTCGCAATTAAGTACAGCATCATTGATGGGATGAGAGCTACAAACTCATCAGCTCTTGAGAGATATTCCCAGATAATTTGGTATCTCAAGAGCAAAGTAAGCAAAGGAAAATTAATTAAAGGTATCACCACTTAACGATTAAATGCAGTGAATTTGAACTGAAGGCCTATGCAATTAGTAGCCTAGACTATATCCAACTAGCCTTTTCACTTTCCCACCCCACCTCCCAAACTGTGATTCTTCACAGTTGGCCATGATTGTTATTTGTGACCGTTTTAAGTAAACTGAAGATTACAAAACAATGATTTACCTTTTCAAATGCACTGCATGTATCTTGGAAATCTTTGATAGTTTTATAAAGTGCAAAAGCCCTCCTTGATACTTCCATATCTCCAGTCTCTTGGTAAACTTCTGCTAATGAGGCAAAATCAACCCCTGAAAATAGAAGATTATATTAAGATAAAGAATTTTAGAGATATTCTAGAAAAAAAGATTTTTAGTTTTGAATAAGATTCAAGTCAAATTTTTTGGCACAAGGCTAGCAATTTTGCAGGAGGAGATGAGTCAATTACATCAATCATAGTGTTTGACTGGTACCTATTTTTACTGAGCCTGAAAGGGTGAAAGGCAAAGTTGACCACGTCAGGACTTGAACCCAGAATGTAAAGACAGACAAAATGCCGTTAAGGTTTTTTGTCTAGCATGCTAACAAGTCTACTAGCTTTAGTTTTGAATAAGATTAAGAGAAGAAAACACTATCTTACCTCTTGTGAATGATGTTTTACTATAGCGTAGGAGTGGCTCAGTGGTAAGTAGCTTGCTTACAAACCACATAGTTTCGGGTTCATTCCCACTGCGTGGCACCTTGGGCATGTGTCTGATACTTTAGCCTCGGGCCGACCAAAGCCGTGTGAGTGGATTTATTAGACAGAAACTGAAAGAAGTCCATCGTATATATGTATATACATATATATGTATGTGTATATACATGTTTGTGAGCCTGTGCTTGTCCCTCCAATATCGCTTGACAACCGATGCTGGTGGGTTTACGTGCCCGTAACTTAGCGGTTCGGCAAAAGAGACTGATAGAATAAGTACTAGGCTTACAAAGAATAAGTCCTGGGGTCGATTTGATCGACTAAAGGCAGTGCTCCAGCATGGCCACAGTCAAACTGAAATAAGTAAAGTAAAAAGTATGTATTGTTCCGTATAGGTAGAATAGATGTTGTTGGAGTAATTGTTTATAGATTTGTTAAAGCTAGATTTGTTGATATACACTAAGTATATCAACAGTGAAGTTGAAATAAAATCTGTTTTTTTTTTCTCATCTAACCATCTCCTTTCACATTCCTATGAAATTCACCCTTGCCTCGTGTCCTGAAATAGGGTCTTGGTCTGGAAGTTTTAGTGTTTTGAGGAGTTTGGAACCAATATTTAGCCCCTATTGTTCCCAAGTCTACTCTGACCCAGAGTAGTAGCACCTGTTAGGGTCTCAGCTATGGGTTAACTAGCTTGTCACAAAATTGTTTCCTGAAGAAGGTCCCTCACACAGCGCAACAAACCCAGAGCAGATGAGGTCCTTCAGCTCTTTAGTTGCTCATCTAAGAGAAGATACAAATCCTGCATTCTGATAATTACTGGGCTTGTGACGCTTGTTGCACCAGACCAATACAAATTTGAAAGCTGAGACAATAAGACTGGCTCTGCATAAACCATGCCTACTATAATAATAATAATAATAATAATAATAATGATGATGATGATGATGATGATGATGATGGTGGTGGTGGTGATGATGATGGTGGTGGTGGTGATGATGGTGGTGGTGGTGGTGGTGGTGATGGTGATGATGATGATAATGATAATGATAATGATGATGATGATAATGATAATGATAATGATAATGATGATGATGATGATAATAACAATAACAATAGTAGTAGTAGTAGTAGTAGTAGTAATAGTAATAGTAATAATAATAATAATAATAATAATAATAATAATAATAATAATAATAATAATAATAATAGCAGTGAAAGAATTTGACAAGATTAGTAAATATAAAGACTTGCTAATAGAAATTGAAAAGATGTGGCATCTCAAGGCGACAACAGTCCCTACAGGAAGCACAAAAAATCGTGTTAATTGGAATGGCTCATGTACTGAGAAGAGCATTATCGCTGTGAAAACAACATCCATTCATGAATTTATTTATTCATTAATTTTTTAAATACATATTTTACCTGTGAATTTGCGTGTGTAATCTGGGAATGCATACAATGAGCTTCTCTGCCCTAGGTGTACAGAAAATACTCGGCGAGAAACGGAAGAAAATTTGAAGAAAAAAGGGAAAATAATAATAATAATATTCATTATGTGAATTATTCAGCAAACCAAGGCATTGGTGCCAACACCATCACATAAATTCAGTGGCAATAGGAACAGCTAGAGGGTGTTACAGGAAGTCTTCAGTTTAATCATACACACATGCAGCCATTCGGGTGATGGTAATTTTTTACACGTGTTTGGAACTGTCATTCATCAAAGGGGTGAGAGTATGCGCACACACACATCATCATCATTTAACATCTATTGTCCATGCTATCATGGACTGGACGGTGTGACCAGAGCTGACAAGCCAGGTAAGCTGCACCAGACTAGTCTGATTTGGTATAGTTTACTATGGCTGGATGCCCTTCCTAACACCAACCACTTTACAGAGTGTACTGGATACTTTTATGCAGCACTGCATGGATGCTTCTATGCGATGCTGCATGGTTACTTTCACATGTCACCACAAGGGCACTTTTACATGTCAGCGCCATGGGTGCATTACACAATCAGTAAGATCAGACTTAACACAAACAAATAAATATATGTACGTATACCAGCGTCACCTTACTGGCACTCAAGCCCCGTGCTAGTAGGGTGTTAAGATCACTATCCGAGTGTGATCGTTGCCAGAGTGGCTATCTGGCCTCCATGCCGGTGGCATGTAAAAGGTACCATTCGAGTGTGATCGTTACCAGCATTGCCTTACTGTCACCTGTGCCATGTGTAAAAGATTCGAGCGAGGTTGTTGCCAGTACTGCCTGACTGACCCCATGCTGGTGGCATGTAAAAGCACCCACTACACTATTGGAGTGGTTGGCGTTAGGAAGGGCATCCAGCTGTAGAAACTCTGCCAGATCAAGATTGAAGCCTGGTGCAGCCATCTGGTTTGCCAGCCCTCAGTCAAATCGTCCAACCCATGCTAGCATGGAAAGCGGACGTTAAATGATGATGATGATGGTGATGATGAAATGTATATGTATTAGTGTGTTTGTTTACAGATTCTCTGAATATTGCAAGCTGAAACTGGTGATGCTGTTGTAATTTCTGTTGTCAAGGAATCATACCATCACTATGTAACCTTTAAAAAGAGTGATAGAAGAGATTCTCTTATTTGTAATAGAGAAGGGTTAATGATGGGAAGAGAATCTGGCTGTGTTAATGATCGAGATTTGTTATGGTCAAGAAAAAGAAGTGCTTGCTAAATTCTTGCTTTTCCCACAGTAATATAAATGTAGTGGTTTGACAGAAAACAAAACATATCATCAGAACTGTTCTCTGACGAATAAATTAAAAACTAAAAAACATTTGAGAACCAGGTGTGAGGGTCTTGAGTCAAATTTTGAAAGATCTCACCTATGTTTATGATAGTAAATTCTTTGTCAGGCTCAAAATCATAAATTTTCTAAGAGAAAGAGAGTCTGTGATGTTTATGTCTTATGTTAGTAGTGCTAGTGAAACATCATTTCTTGGTCAATGAACATGGCAGTTTACTACAGTATCTGGCATTAATACTGATAGCATATTTAAAAAAAAATACTGATAAAGCCAATATGAACAAACCTGCAGTAAATACTCGTCCTGCCCCGCTAAGAACCACAACACGGCAGTCTGGATCATAGGAAAGCTTTTTGAAGGCAGAAATAACATCTCTACAAGAGAAATATATAAATATGTATACATTTAGTATTTTCTTTGTTTATTACATTAGTAAGAAAAATTATCTTTAATTGAATTTAGCTAAATAATTACAACAATATTTATATCTTTTGGAGAGGCACAAGCACCTACACACACACGGCAGTAACTTCCGCCTGCCGAATTCAATCACAAAGCTTCGGTCGGCTCAGGGCTATAGCAGAAGACACCTACCCAAAGTGCCACGCAGTGGGACTGAACCCGAAACCATGTAGCTAGGAAGCAATATTTTTGTATGTTCCATTCTCCATCAACTCATTAGAAATCAACAAATATTTGTTCATCTCTGTGATAAAAGTCAAACGTTTCCAGCAATATTTTTTCCACTCGCCCAAAACTGGAAAATAATTGCCAATTAGCTTCATCTATGCTACAGTGTTTAATCAGTTTTTCTGTTTCATCTCCTTGGAGGCAACTTTATCTATGTCCTACCTGTCTACCTTCTAGCTTATTCAAACAAACTCTGCATATTTCCTACCTTTGACAGTTTTTGTGTTAAGCATTACTATCCCATGATACAAAGGTAATGTGGCAAAATTAATAAAAATATTGATTTTGTAGCTCATTCACAGGCTGGGAGTTAAAATCAAGTAGAAGTGTTTAACAGCTTCAATACCCCTAGTTTTAGATATAAGATAAAGTTTGCAGGGAAATATTTAACAGAAAGGATCCCTCATTGTTAAATATTTCTGATATATTTCATCCAGAATGGCCCTTCATCTGAAAGAAAAAAAAATAATATTTTTTTCTCTCATGAAAAGTTCATCTCAAAACTTCAGTATGTCATTTTTTATGCAAACTCACAATATTTTTCTGTATGTAAATCTGAAAGTGACAAGTTGCATCTGTAAAATTTTTTATCCATATCTTATGGGGGTTGTATCTTTATCACTGTGAAAATTGGATGACAGTTAGCTTAGAGTACAGAGAGTTAAGATCCCGGTGGAAGGAAGATGATTCAAAGTTTCTATAGTTTCGTTTAATATTTCCCCAAATAAGTTCAAGGGAGATAATTCTGTCATCTTCACCTTGGCAAATGTACAGATTCGAGTTTTACAGGATTCTTTAGATCAATTCTTGAGTGGATTTGAGATGTTTATTCCAATATATACTATTAGTTTTTACCCTGATGGAGCTAGTTTTGGAGATGTATGTTGATGTATTGACTCGTGCATTAAAATTGGGGACCCCTATCACGCTTGTCACTTTCAGATTTACATACAGAAAAAAATTGTGAGTTTTGAGATGGACTTTTTACACGAGTGAAAAATATAGTTTTTTTTTTACTTTCAGTTGAAGGGCCATTCTGGATGAGATATATCAGAAATATTTAACAATATAAACAAGGGATCCTTTCTCTTAAATATTTCCCTGCAAACTTTATCTTATAGCTAAAACCAGGGGTATTGAAGCCGTTAAACACTTCTACTTGATTTTGATACCATAGAATTTAAGATCTATTCTTGCATATATTTGAAGTGATGATTTCAAATACACAAAAATATTCAGTTTTGGGAGATACAGCACACTCTATTATTTGCTGATATAGCCATTCATACATTGAAATTAGGGATTTCAGTTGCACCTCAGAAGTTAGATCAATTCTTAGGTACATTTGGGTCACTGATTCCAAAACGATATCAGTTTTGACCTTTCAACTCTAATGACTAAATAGTCTATTTTAATACAAAAATAATGAAAATATTAATGCTGATAATATACTAAAGACTAATAAAACAACAAATATTCATTAAATCTAATTATTTCAAACCAACAACTAAAAGTAATGACATTAATCAAAAAAAGTGTATGCTAAGTTATAAATTCTCTAGAATGAGAAAGTAAAAATTTAAAGCAAGATTTCTGATGATCTTAGACAATAGATCTTACCAAAGATCCACAATTCATAGATTTTAATGTGCATGATCTTAGCTGGTTTTGGTTGTCAAAAATTTTCTTGACAATTTTCAGACAACAACTCTCTAAATCTAGAAAACATGTTCTCCGATTTTAAACTTGGATGTAAATACAAACATCAAGGTTTATTACCTCCACACACACTTAAATTACTTCTTAGACAGGTTTTGAGATAAGCAAGGAGTAAGGAGAAGGAACTCCATCAGGATATATGAAACAATGAAACAGAGGTGTCACGGAAGGTGGGATACTCACACACTAGAAAGCAGGTTGCTGCAGAAATTTTCAGCTAAATATTTCTTGAGAAAATTCTATAGCAGACACTTTTTGATGTTCTATATCTGATCATTTTCATGTTTAATATTTATTTTCGTGTTAAGGCATTGAGCTGGTAGAATTCTTTGCGTGCTGGGCAAAATGCATAGTAGCATTTTCGTTCATCTTTGTGTTCTGAGTTAAAATTTTGCCAGTGTTGAGTTTGCCTTTTATCCTTTTGGAATTGGTAAAATAAGTACCAGTTGAGCACTGGGGGGTCAACGTAATTGACTAGCCCCCTCCCCCAAGCTTGTTAGCCTTGTGCAAAAAATTTAAAATTAATATCTATTTTCATGTTACAAAGAATTCTAATGCAGTTCTCTCAAAGATTTTTATGTTGGTGGTTTCACTTGTTTTATTATCATTTTTATTTTATTAACAGCATTAATATTGTAATTTTTTAATCAAAAAAGCAGGTGATTCATGAATTAAAGTTGACCTTTGTAAATATTGGGAAATCCTATAAATGATGTGGGTTTTTTATACTTCTTTTATTTTTCAAAACTAAGATAAACAAAGTTCTTTTTTTAATCTAAAATATACTGTCCTTCATTTTCTACAATGTTCTTCAATCTATCTGGTAAGCTGAGGAGCTGCACCAGGCTTCATTCTGATTTGGCATGGTTCCTACAGCTGGATAATCTTCCTAACACCAACCACTCCAAGAGTGTAGTGGGTACTATTTATGCACCAGTTACAAAACACTGGCATTGGCCACGACTACAATCTCACTTGGCTCGACAGGTTTTCTCAAGCATGGTATACTGCCAATGGTCTCGGTCACTTTAACCAGCATTCGTGATTTCAAGGTGGCAAAGCTCCACTTAATTCTAAACAATTGGAACATTAACTCTTTAGTGTTTAAACCGGTCATATCTGGACCAAATATTCTATATGTTTTATATTCAAACTGGCAATATCTAGCCTCTCACACCTAACCTACTCTCTTTTACTCTTTTACTTGTTTCAGTCATTTGACTGTGGCCATGCTGGAGCACCACCTTTTAGTCGAGCAAATCGACCCCAAGACTTATTCTTTGTAAGCCTAGTACTTATTCTATCGGTCTCTTTTGCTGAACCGCTAAGTTACGGGGACGTAAACACACCAGCATCGGTTGTCAAGCGATGTTGGGGGGACAAACAGACACACAAACACATACACATATATACAACAGGCTTCTGTCAGTTTCCGTCTACCAAATCCACTCACAAGGCTTTGGTCGGCCCGAGGCTATAGTAGAAGACACTTGCTACACAGCCACTTCTTACCACACAGCTACTCATACGCCTACATTGACATTCTAAAAATAAACAATCACATTATTGAAACCTCAAAGCTATAAGATAATGCAAGATTAACTCAAAACAATTTGAGTAAAAAAATACTACATTTAACAGGAGTAATCTGAACATTAAAGGGTTAAATAGTTAAATCAATGCAAAATTAGTAAACTTACACTGATAATTCTCGATTGATGGCATTTCTTTTATCGGGTCGGTTAAATTCTACATGGAATACCCAGTCACTTGGTTTAGTGACTTTCAAGTTTTCATATTGGTAATCTGTGGCTGCAACAGTCATGGTTCTATATAAACCATACTTTGTTCCAAGTAATCTTGTTGCTGTTAATTAAAAAAGGAAAAAAAAAACTACAGTAAATAAGTTAAATTGAATTAACTGCACCAATTAATTAATTAATCTCCTCTGTTTTTAGATAACATTCATGTTATTAAATCAAAACATAACTACTTAGTGGCATGAGAAAAATTTTCACTGATTCAACCAAAAATACATTTACTTGGATCTACTCTCTTTTACTTGTTTCAGTCATTTGACTGTGGCCATGTTGGAGCACCACCTTTAGTCAAGCAAATTGACCCCAGGACTTATTCTTTGTAAGCCTAGTACTTATTCTATCGGTCTCTTTTGCCGAACCGCTAAGTTACGGGGACGTAACCACACCAGCATCGGTTGTGAAGCGATGTTGGGGGGACAAACACAGACACACAAGCATACACACACACACACACACACATATATATACATATATACGAGGACCTTCTTTTAGTTTCCGTCTACCAAATCCACTCACAAGGCTTTGGTTGGCCCGAGGCTATAGTAGAAGACATTTGCCCAAGGTACCATGCAGTGGGACTGAACCCGGAACCATGTGGTTCGTAAGCAAGCTACTTACCACACAGCCACCCCTATGCCTAATATATCAAGAATTTAATATCATCTATATTATTTTTACATAATGAAATCTATCCTTCACCTGCACCAGATGTCTCTGCTCCATGATTCACTTATAGCTAATCAAGGAAACAGGGCAAAGGCGTCACACTTCGTAATTCCTCTAATATCCTTAACTGCGAGGGAATAAAGGTTTAAAAACACACACACACACACACACACACACACACACATACACAAAGGACTCTTGCATCAAAGATGATGTATGAGTATTCACCTTTTGCCAAATGACCAGCACAAATGATTTGTTTGTAGTGATCAAATGTATGTGCTGTATGTTAGTTCACTCTCTCCATCAAATCGATATTGCCTGAACAGATGTATGATGTACCACACGTCAGGAGTTTAAGTGATTGCAGAGTAATGTGAGTATTTTGCTCAAGAACACAACACACCACCTGGTCTAGGAATTGATCTCATGATCGTGAGTGCAATACCCTAACCACTAGGCCATGTGGCCCCTCTCCCTTTCTCTCTCTTACACACACACACACCCACGCACAAATATATGGTGTTAAGAAGGGCATCCAGGCATAGAAATCCTGCCAAAGCAGTCATTTGAGAATATCCGCCGAAACTACACCTGATTGTCCCCCTTCCATACTCATACACATATGCGTATGTCATGACTCATGCGCTGTTCTTTTCCTGACGCTTGTACATTACCCTATGTACTATACATACACTTTAGATGAGTTGTAGTGCACCTGAGCACTGTACACAATGTTTTATTATTATTATTATTATTATTATTATTATTATTACAAGGTGATATCAAAAATGTTCCAGGACTAGTTATGTTTAATAAAAATTAACTTAAATTTACCTAAGGCATAGGAGTGGCTGTGTGGTAGGTAGCTTGCTTACAAACTACATGGTTCTGGGTTCAGTCCCACTGCGTGGCACCTTGGGCAAGTGTCTTCTACTAGAGCCTTGGCCGACCAAAGCCTTGTGAGTGGATTTGGTAGACAGAAACTGAAAGAAGCCTGTCGTATATATATGTGTGTGTATATGTTTGTGTGTCTGTGTTTGTCCCCCAACTTTGCTTGACAACCGATGCTGGTGTGTTTACATCCCCGTAACTTAGTGGTTTGGCAAAAGGGACCAATAGAATAAGTACTAGGCTTACAAAGAATAAGTCCTGGGGTTGATTTGCTTGACTAAAGGCGGTGCTCCAGCATGGCCACCGTCAAATGACTGAAACAAGTAAAAGAGTAAGTTTTAACATCATCTCCTTTGAAATAGTCACTTTGCACAGCAATATACTGGACCCAGTGTTTCTGCCACTTTTGGAATCCATCCTGGAAGTTGTTTC
Organism: Octopus sinensis; assembly: GCF_006345805.1. Classification (NCBI taxonomy): domain Eukaryota; kingdom Metazoa; phylum Mollusca; class Cephalopoda; order Octopoda; family Octopodidae; genus Octopus; species Octopus sinensis. The sequence goes on along the minus strand of NC_043007.1, from coordinate 70,301,197 downwards.
CTGTAAGTAAGTTGAAGACCTTCTGCAATTTGCTCTTAATCTCAACAGTGATGTTAAAATGGCAACCTTGAACTACATTTTCATCTTAGGGAAGAGATGGAAGTCTGCAGGAGCTAAATCTGGCAAATAGGGTGGGTGTGAAAGCAATACCATGTTGATCTTGGCAAGAAACTCATGAGTGAGGAGAATTTAGTAACAGGGTGCATTGTTGTTTACACTCCACAGATTTGGTTCCTTTCACTGAATGTCCCCCCTCAAACACTTCAAAATGTCACAATAGAACTCTCGACTGATAGTCTGGCCCTGGGGGGAACAAATTCTCAGTGTACAATACCACATTTCCAAAGGTGACACTCGTCGCAGGTCTTCCAGGGAGATTATTCCTCTTTTGAAAAGCTCATGCCACTTGAAACCTTGCTTACAATCCATTTGCCTTGTTGCCGTAAGCTTGCTGAAGCATGCTCAATTACTCTCTAGCAGACTTCCCAAGTTTAATGCAAAATTTCATGTTGGCTCTTTGTTCCTGTCCATGGCAAAATTGCAGACTACTGCATACACATGATCAGAAAAACTCAAATTTCACAACTTGTAAAGTAAACACAACAATGTCACACGGTACACTATCTCATGAAGGTCACTGCTAGCTCTCACTGCCCTTGCAACCATGTGCTGCCCTCTGTTAATGTGCTACAGAGCTAGTCCAGGAACTTTTTGATATCACCTTGTACATTAAACTGATATTGTTTTCAGAACAAAACTTCTCTGTTATGTAGCAGTTCTTGAAGATTTCATTTAACACTTTCATTACCAACCCGGCTGAAACTGGCTCTGGCTCTGAGTACAAATGTCCTGTTTTCATAAATTTTGAATTAAAATCTTCCACCAAACCATAGTCACAATTTATGTTCCTAACTCTAGCTAAATGATAACCAAGTTATTTTATTAAATTCTTTGTTATATTTAAAGTAATTCAAAGAAACACAGAGCATCTCAAAATAATTACAGTAACAAAAGGGTTAAATATTTTCATTGTTTAGTAAATATTCTGCTTCTTATTGTCTTTTTGGCTGTTCACAATAAATAGTTATATAATTAGGGCAGCCACTTAATTGTCTTGACATGAACTCACTGTTTGACTTAGGTAAAATTGTCAAGTGTATATTAGACTGAATAATATACACTTGCACAGCCACTATTAACCCTGAAGAAGGAGGCATTGCTCAATAATGGGTATATATACCCTTTATTTTTATGGGCAATTAATCCCTAGAAATGGCTGTAGGACACTTAATATTTTACATTTTACTTTCTTCCTAGATTTTTAACTTTCATTTCATTTCACTATTTTCATTTACATTCTGTGAGTTGGACCACTTTTTTGTATATATATATATATATATATATTTATACAGCTTTGATATAGTTTAATATATTTCTGTATTAATGTTCACATCTGTATATGACCCCCTATATTTTCCATGTATTTATATATTTTTAATATATTTATATATTTTTAATGCATCTATGCATTCCTCTAATGTGCCTATGTAATAATTAAGTATGTGCTTCTGGTGATTCTTCTGTATCAATTCTATTGATGAAAGCGAGTTGGATTATTGTTTGTGGACTGAATTATCTGACATTATCCTCACTTATATAGTTATCTTTTGTCTCAAGTCTGAATTCCTTGAGCACTTTTAAGTGCAACCTTTAATCTGAAGGAAAATAGGAGTTTATCTTGTAGTCTTTCTTAAATATAATTATATATATATAAGAGAGAGAGAGAGAGAGAGAGAGAGGAGAGAGAGAGAGAGAGAGAGAGAGAGAGAGAGAGAGAGAGAGAGCATATAGGGATAAATTATCCATGCGAGTACTGTAAAAGTTCCTAGGTATATTACAGGTTTTGGTTTGTATTGGCACCATGTAAAAAGCACCCATGCTGGTATCCCGTAAAAAGTACCTGTGCTGGTGTCACATTAAAAGTACCAATGCTGGTGCCACACAAAATGCACCCAGTGATTGGAATTAGGAAGGGCATCCAGCTGCAAAAGCCATACCAAAACAGACAAATGGAGCCTGGTGCAGTCCTATGGCTTGTCAGCTCCCGTCAAAATGTCCAACTCATGCCAGCATGAAAACTGGATATTAAATGATGATGATGATATAATATAGCATACAGGGTTCTTCAGTTGACTCAATTCAAGTTGGTATTTTATCAGATAAGAGTGATTTACTTAGCATGACAAGTAGCAACAGGATAAACATAAGGAACAATGTCTAATCTAGCACTGTAGCTAGCTAAAGGTTAAAAACTAGAACAGCTAACTTTGACTAATACATTTTGTTTATATATATATCGTGCAAGAAAGTAGGCATGGTTTTCTAATATTATTATAAAAGAATGAAAGGTTTCTGTAGTCAAAATATATTTAACATCATTTCCAACATGAGAAATAATAATGCTCTCATTAAACACTCATTAAAAACATGATCCAACTGTGACAGTTACAGGAAACAGACTTCAATAGTCAAATAATAAAACTTGTTAAAGTGTGTGTGCGTGTGTGTGTCTGTGCATGCATGTGTGATAGCAAGCAATACCAAAGGCACTGATCCAACTAAACAACTGGTTCAGGGCAGTTGACAATACCCAGCTACTCAAGAGGTTTAACCCTTTAATGTTTAAACCGGCCATATCCGGCCCAAATATTCTATATGTTGTATACTCTTTTACTCGTTTCAGTCATTTGACTGCGGCCATGCTGGAGCACCGCCTTTAGTCGAGCAAATCGACCCCGGGACTTATTCTTTGTAAGCCCAGTACTTATTCTATCAGTCTCTTTTGCCAAACCGCTAAGTGACGGGGACGTAAACACACCAGCATCGGTTGTCATGCAATGCTAGGGGGACAAACATACACATATATATATATACATATATACGACAGGCTTCTTTAAGTTTCTGTCAACCAAATCCACTCACAAGGCATTGGTCGGCCCGGGGCTATAGCAGAAGACACTTGCCCAAGATGCCACGCAGTGGGACTGAACCCGGAACCATGTGGCTGGTTAGCAAGCTACTTACCACACAGCCACAAACTGGCAATATCTAGCCTTTCACACCTAACCTACAATGCCATTCTAAAAATAAACAATCACATCATTGAAACCTCAAAGCTATAAAATAATGCTTGATTAATTCAAAACAATTTGAATAAAAAAAAATATTACATTTAACAGAGTAATCTGAACACTAAACGGTTAAAGTGTGGTGCTTCTAGTTTGGCATCATTCCCAAACTATAGTGGCCATCCAAACTTAACCATGACCTGTATTGGAGGTGTCACCCACCAACTCTCAGTTCAGTCAACTCTGATTACATATTCCATTGGCAGAGGAAGAATTGAAAGGCATTAAAGTAACGGTCATTGCTGTTAGCTGAGGATGAGAATGTCAGACATGCCGACAAAACCATAAAGGGCTGCAAAAAGGGGGTAACTACAGTACCAAGAAGTGGAGCAATACTGATGCCAGGGGCAAGAGAGGGCTTGTGGTACAGAGAGTCTGAGATGTAACAGAGAAAAATGGTTATGTAAATACGATAGAATTTGCCTGCCAGGGACAGTGAAACCAGGCACATATATATAAATATATATATAAATAAATATATATATACATAAATATATATATATATATAAATATATATATATATGAAAAATAAAAAAGAGTGAAAAAACTACAGAAGGCTTGTGTTATAAGGTTAAAGAATATATTTATATTTAAAAAATTTTTTTTATCCAGTTTCAGCTCACAAGTCGTTATGTTAGAAAAATGTTATAAAATTTTGTGTATAGTAACATAGTTTTTGGATAAATAACCGGTTTTGTATATTCTTTTCAAATTTCTCAAATTTCCTTTAGCTACATCGTGTCAAGCGAAGACATGATACAATGTAGGTAAAGGAAATTTGAGAAATTTGAAAAGAATATACAAAACTAGTTATTTATCCAAAAACCATGTTACTATACACAAAATTTTATAACATTTTTCTAACATAACGACTTCAATATATTCTTTAATCTTATAACACAAGCCTTTTGTAGTTTTGTAGTTTTTCCACTCTTTTATATTTTTTATACATCCAACAACGTGCTTTCACATACCAACTCTCTCACCTATATATATATATATATAATATATATATATATATATAATATATATATATATATATAAATATATATATAAATATATATATATCATCATCATCGTTTAGCGTCCGCTTTTCATGCTAGCATGGGTTGGACGGTTCAACTGGGGTCTGGGAAGCCAGGAGGCTGCACCAGGCCCAGTCTGATCTGGCAATGTTTCTACAGCTGGATGCCCTTCCTAATGCCAACCACTCCGTGAGTGTAGTGGGTGCTTTTATGTGCCACCGGCACAGGTGCCAGATGAGGCTGACAACGACCACAATCGGATGGTGCTTTTTATGTGCCATCGGCACGAGGCCAGTTGGGGCAGAGCTGGCAACGGCGACGTTCGGATGGTTCTCTTACATACCACCGGCACTGGTATCACAGCTGCAATTTCCATTGATGTTGATCGATTTTGATTTTGATTTTCACTTGCCTCAACAGGTCTTCACAAGTAGAGTTTTGTGTCCCAAGAAGGGAAGGTATGCATAAGTGGGCTGGCTACATCCCATGTAGAAGGCCACGGGTTATGGTCTCACTTGTCCTGCCGGGTCTTCTCACGCACAGCATACTTCCAGAGGTCTCGGTCTCTAGTCATTTCCTCAGTGAGACCTAAAGTTCGAAGGTCGTGCTTCACCACCTCTCCCAGGTTTTCCTGGGTCTGCTTCTTCCACAGGTTCCCTCAAACGCTAGGGTGTGGCACTTTTTCACACAATTATCTTCATCCATTCTCGCTACATGACCATACCAGTGCAAACGTCTCTCTTGCACACCGCAACTGATGCTTCTTAGGTCCAAATACTTATTTATTGTTTTTCCAGTAACTTCCGTCACTGATTTCGAAAAACTGTCTGCAAGCAATATTAAATCTCTGAACGAGATCTAAACAGTAACTGCTTGACAACGTAAAGTATACTAGCCATCTCAATGGGAAAACAATAAATAAGTTACTGGAAAAACAATAATAATAAGTATTTGTAGAAAAACAATAAATAAGTATTTGCAAACGGTCTCCCTTCATCGAAAACCGGTGATTGCCGTACGCCGAAGACAGGCAAATACCTAGAAACGGCAGTCCGTGCGTATCACTTAGGTTGATGAGAGAGGGATGACCTCCCTTTGCAAATACCAATCTCCATATTTATTGTAATTGTATCGACCTTACACTCACAAAGATACTCATAATCCAGTGACGTGAACCCAGGACTTACCCATCGGATGAATTATGGTACGATTGCTCACCCTAAGTAGTCCTAGTTGTCCTTACTATTCAATGTGGTTAGCCTGAACCGGATTATAACTGAGTCCTTGTACAGTACCCACCTGGATAATTCATTACCTTTATACTCTTCATATATTTTCAACAACATGGTTCCAGGTATAGTCTCACTGCGTGGTATCTTGGGCAAGTGTTTCCTACTATAGCCACAGGCAGACCAAAGCCTTGTGAGTGGATTTGGTAGACGGAAACTGAAAGTTGGACCTAAGAAGCATCAGTTGTGGTGTGCAAGAGAGACGTTTGCGCTGGTATGGTCATGTGACGAGAATGGCTGAAGATAGTTGTGTGCAAAAGTACCACACCCTAGCGGTTGAGGGAACCTGTGGAAGAGGTAGACCCAGGAAAACCTGGGACGAGGTGGTGAAGCACGACCTTCGAACTTTAGGTCTCACCAAGGAAATGACTAGAGACCGAGACCTCTGGAAGTATGCTGTGCGTGAGAAGACCCGGCAAGACTAGTGAGACCATAACCCGTGGCCTCTACCTGATATGTAGCCAGTCGGCTTATACATACCTTTCCTTCTTGGGACACAAAACTCCACTTGTGAAGACCGGTTGAGGCAAGTGAAAATCAAAATCAAAATCAAACCAAATCAAATCAGATATCAGAAAGCAGAACCAAAATCGAAGTCCATCAACATCAATGGAAATTGCAGTTGTGATACCAGTGCCGGTGACAAGTAAGCGAACCATCCGATTGTGGTCGTTGCCAGCGCCGCCCCGACTGGCCTCCGTGCCGGTGACACGTAAAAAGCACCATCCGATCGTGGCCGTTGCCAGCCTCGCCTGGCCCCCGTGCCGGTGGCACGTAAAACACCATCCGTTCGTGGCCGTTTGCCAGCTCTGTCTGGCACCTGTGCAGGTGGCACGTAAAAAGCACCTACTACACTCACGGAGTGGTTGGTGTTAGGAAGGGCATCCAGCCGTAGAAACACTGCCAGATCAGACTGGGCCTGATGCAGCCTTCTGGCTTCACAGACCCCAGTTGAACCGTCCAACCCATGGAAAGCGGACGCTAAATGATGATGATGATGATGATGATATATATATATATATATTATATATATATATATATATATATATAGAGAGAGAGAGAGAGTATATGCAAGTATTATGTTATTAATATTTATCCAAAATAACTTGTAGATGGCTTGAATAGCCTTGCTGTTTTCATGAAAGATCCATTCAACCTCTAATTCAATAACTAATTGATGTAATTCAAAACAAAGTATTAGCAACGAAGCGAGATAAATATTAGGATTTATAAATGATGAGAGTATAAACAGTAAATTTAGAAGAAATATTCACTCAATATCTATACACAGACACATGCACATATGTGTGCGTGTATGAACACCATCCAATGTTTACACACACACACATATATATATATATCATAAGAGATATATATATTTAGAAGGGTCATCCCATAAACAGTGCAGTCTTTTCAATTGCTTAAACAAAAAGTCGAAGGGGACAAGATAAACTACCTGCATCGACTTGCTGTAAAAGCAGGTAGTAAGTTTACCTTGTATTTATTCTTAGTGCAAATTTTGAAGAGTGCATTTCAATTTTGACAGTTATTTTTCAAGGCTATAATGAAAGTGACAAAGGAGCATATTCGGCATATTTTGCTTTATGAGTTCAATAAAAGCAACAACGCAACGGAAAGCATGAGGAATATTAATGCAGTGTATGGGGATCAGACAATAAGCGTAAGTCAGTGTCAACGGTAGTTCCAGAAATTCCGAGCCGGAAACTACAGCCTAGAAGACAAGCCTCGTCCTGTAAGATGTGCAGAGCTAGACTGGTCATTCGACCATACATTGGCACCTGCGTGCCATCGGAGAAATCAGGAAATTGGATCAACGAGTTCCTCACAAACTTTATGAGTCTAATCGCATCAGAGAGTGAATGTGTGCCCTTCTTTGCTGTCGCATCTCACCAATGAACCTTTTTTGGACCAAATAGTGACTGGTGACGAGAAATAGGTTCTCTATAAAAATGTCAAGCGCCGAAGACATTGGGTAGGAAAAGGAGAAACACTGGCACCCCAGGCTAAAGAAAGTCTTCACCTACGTAAGGTGTTATCTGTTTGGTGGGATATGAAAGGTTTGTCAACTTTGAACTTTTAAACTCAAACCAAACAAAAACGACTATTTTTCGTTTCAAGACGAATGGTGTTCTTCCATCAGGATAATGCTCGGCCACATACAAAGACGATGATATTTCAAAAGCTGGAACAGTTTGAATGGGAAACAATGCCCCACCCACCATATTTGCCGGACATTGCCCCATCTGATTATCATTGATTCCACAGTTTTCAAAATCATTTGTACGGAAAAAGTATGGGCGATCGAAACGTTGCCAAAGTGGCGATGTTAAAGTATGAATTCTGTAGACGAGGTTAGAATATTAGTGGAGGAGTATTTTTCATCATGGACAAGTGAATTATGGAAGAGGGGCCTTGCAAGTCTATCAAATAAATTGAAGAGCATTGTAGAAAACGGAGAGTATATTTTAAATTAAAAAAGCACTTTGTTTATCTTAATTTTGAAAGATGAAAAAGTATAAAAAACCGTATTATTTATGGGATGACCGTATATATATATGACCGTATATATATATATAATATATATATATATGACCGTATATATATATATATATATATGACCGTATATATATATATATATATATATATATATATATATATATATATATGACCGTATATATATATATATATATATATATGACCGTATATATATATATATATATATATATATATAGGGTGGCCCAAAAGTAGGTTTACAGTTATTACGTAGGTACTTCAAGTTTCTTTTAAAACATTTTATTACATTTAAATTTCTATCTTACAAACTGAAAAGGGAGCTTGACAAAATTAACCAAATTAGCATAGAATAATATTTTCACATTTTTTTTTATAATTAAGATCTCAGCTGTTCATGTATGAATGCGAAAGAGATAATTCACCAACTGTAAACCTACTTTTGGGCCATCCTGTACACATGCACAGTACAAATTAGATAATCTTTCATGGTTACCTTGTTGTATTATTGAAATACTACATACTCACTGAATGATAATCGAGTTAATGATCCCATCATAACGAATTAGACAGGGGAAATAATGTTTTCTTTATCGTATGAATGACAAAGTTCAACGTCCAGCAAACCGGTGTTGATTTAATTTAATCTCCTTTCAAGTTGTAGAAACAGGCACCTAGGTAATACTTTCACGTTGAGGGCTGCAGTAAACGATGAAGCTTATGAATGGTGACACAAACTCCCTTACAGACGTCAGCTCCCATTCTGAGGGCGATGGAGATGCGGACCTCATCCAGACTGAGTAGACCTCCGATGTTGACCCCAGGCAGGGCATCAATCCAGTCCCCCGAGAATTTTGCTCTAGCAGAAAGTAGGCGACACCTTGAAATTATATCAGATTGATCAAAGAGAGAGTTGAAAGTGGGACCTGAACACAGATTGTTCCATACTCTCTGCTTCTGTTTATCCTCGACTGCAATCGGAACTGACAAACCCAGCTCTCTTCACTGTAACAGAGCTTCATTCATCTACCTGTTGGAATTAGTCCATGTTGGAGAGGACTGAATTTTGTGACTTCATGATGATGTTAAATAATAATAATAATAATGAAATTATTGTATACAGTGCTCAGGTGCACCACAACTTGTCAGAAAGTGCATATAAAGTACATGCAGTAATGTAAAAATGTTTGGAAAGCGAACAATGTATGAGTCAGATACATGCTTGTGTGTGTATGGAGGGGAGAAAATCAGGTGTAGTGTTGGCGAATCTCAGAAAGCATGGAAGTTTTGAAGGATGCAGTGCTCCGACAGCTAACAACTGATGCCGGCAGTTTGTTCCACGCTTCATTAGTTACAATAATTCGATATTTTGAAAGAATTTTATCTTCACAAAATAAAAAGAAATTTATTGAAATTCTAAATACTCACCGAAACGTTTTAGCGCACATTTGTCACACAGAGGTTTTTTTACAGACCCTACATTTCTGTGGTTCTGTTTCTATATTTTGTTTTCACATATGCGCGTCTGGTTTTATTTCTAGAGGTAGACATTTCCTCAACTGGGCGTTTAATAGTACATGAACGAACGTGAGGTGAACCACCACCACAAAGTTCTTCAGCAACCTTTTGAATATATCCCCATCGTCTAATGACTGAGTCGTAAACACTTGTGAATATTACCTAGCTGTTTATAAGAGCGACATCCAAAATCTCTCTATATATAAACGGCAGTTTGTCTGTCTGTGTGTCTGTCAGGTTGTACCCTCACCCTGACCACGGCTTTTAACCGATTCTGATGAAACTTGACACACGCATAGCCCAATGTCATAATTCAAAACTAACGCAGTGAAAATTTTGAAAAGTTCCTTCAGTTCTGAAAAAGATCGATAAATTCGACATGGGGTCGAGAATCTAAGCTTTTTATATGCAACACATTTTCTGTCTAGGGGACACAACTCGACCTTTTTATCGCCCAAAAAGACAGCTAGGAACATCGTATACACAGAAGTATTCGAGTGAAGAGAAGACATTGCAACCTACACATGCGCCTTCGTTCCCTAGAGGGAAAGGACTAGATTGGGATTAGTCGTTGCCTACTTGGGGCTCTTACATACCCGGGCAACGCCGGGCTATGCTGCTAGTATAAAAATAAACGTGCATTGACTGATTAAAGCTTTACCACTTGATCAAGCACGTCTACGCCTACCTTATTTTTGTTATGGAAAAGTATGGTGTTAGGCTTCTTGGGATTATTTTCAGAAGGAACTTCTACCTGTTAATATAAGGTGCTCAAAACAACAACAGACTTTGATTTTTTTGCATTGGTACGATGCAGGTGTAACAGTAGGCTTCTCTGTGGATTTCAAAACCATAGTTTCGAAGACTGGTTTCAACTATTTTACTACTTCAGGTAATTTCTTCCAGGACTTATTCTTTGTAAGCCTAGTACTTATTTTATCGGTCTCCTTTGCTGAACCGCTAAGTTACGGGGACGCAAACACACCAGCATCGGCTATCAAGTGATGTTGGGGAGACAAACACATACACATATATATATACATACATACATACATATATACGAAGGGCTTCTTTCAGTTTCCGTCTACCAAATCCATTCACAAGGCTTTGGTCGACCCAAGGCTATAGTAGAAAACACTTGCCCAAGGTGTCACGCAGTGGGACTGAACCCGGAACCATGTGGTTGGTAAGCAAGCTACATACCACACAGCCACTCCTGCGCCTGTTTACAATAAAAACACTTATTTAGAAGCATTAAATAACTATTTCATGCTTTGGTTAGTTTGCACAGATTCTTGCCGTTTCCCAAGTCACTATAAGAAACTTATAATTGTTATAGTGCAGTTAAGCAAACAGACGAGAACAATGTAAAGCAATTATCCTTTAGGCCATGTCTAATGACTTCTTTCCCCCCACACAAGATAAACTTGACTATTAAAGTTCACATCTTTTTGGTCATAGACACAGTGCAATACTTATTTCTTTATTACCCACAAGGGGCTAAACGTAGAGGGGACAAACAAGGACAGACATAGGTATTAAGTCGATTACATCGACTCCAGTGCGTAACTGGTACTTAATTTATCAACTCCGAAAGGATGAAAGGCAAAGTCGACCTCGGCAGAATTTGAACTCACAACGTAACGGCAGACGAAATACCTATTTCTTTATTACCCACAAGGGGCTAAACACAGAGGGGACAAACAATGACAGACATAGGTATTAAGTCGATTACATCGACTCCAGTGCGTAACTGGTACTTAATTTATCGACCCCGAAAGGATGAAAGTCAAAGTCGACCTCGGCAGAATTTGAACTCAGAACGTAACGGCAGACGAAATACCGCTAAGCATTTCGCCCGACGTGCTAACGTTACTGCCAGCTCGCCGCCTTAGACACAGTGCAATACTACTAAACAAAAGTTGGACCGGTGAACGGGATTTTTATGGTTTAGTTAAGAGAAAGAAGTAACCATAATATGACCTACACACATTGGTGGAAAAAACGAAAGGCTAAAATTTAGGGTTAGGGTGAGGGTTAGGGTTAGTGACAGGATGTTGTCTGTTTTAGACGCAGCAAATGATTTTAGCTCAATAGAGGCCATAGGATTGGTCAAAATTCGAAAAATTAAACTACGTTAAATTTACAAATTACAATTTTCTCAAGAAAGCCAAGAGAAAAAAATGTTTTACTTTGACACATTCTACCAGTATACGAAGTTTAAAAGAGTTTAATTAACTAGAAATTGTGTTGAAAACTGCCGTTCAAAAGGAAAAGATCCCAGATATGTTACGTAAGATTTATTTTGAGGGTCTGGTCAAAGATATGGCAATTCAAAAAATGTAGAAAACTTTTCAAATCATCTTACTGTTAGTTTTCTTTCATTTTGAAAATTAAAATTTTACTTTATGGTTTATTATTGTTTATATTTAGAATTACATATATATGTTTATATTTATATGCTTATATTTAGAATTACATATATATGGGGGGCACCAAAATCTTTCAAGTGCTTAGGGTCTTTATGGGTCTTAATCCAGCGCTGTATACAATCAATAAAAATGCACAAATTTCCCATCTTATTTTCTAAAAATAAATAATGAATAGATACCGAAGCACGTTATGACTCTCTGGAGTTTAGAATCTTATAGGAGAAGAAAGCATGCACATGGTACTTTAGGAAAATTAGATGATAAAACTTTCATACGGACACCTTTAACTCGGATACCAATTTGAAAGATTTCTCAGTTAGATAACTTTACTTTGAAAGTCGTCACAGTTTGAACCTACGAAATTATAGTTTTTTATTTTTGTAATTCTTTTAAGATGAATTGTTTGTAAGTAGTGGCATGAATAAGTCTGTAATTATCGCTTCAACTATTTGAGGTAAATATTTTATCGAACATAGAAGGTTGGTAAAAAGAGGAAATATACGTAGAAGCATTGGATTAGGAAAATGTTCAAATTGTTGGGCTTCAAATTCCATCCTCAAGCAGATATAGGAATATTTAACAAATCGCAGGAGAATAAGAGCTGTGACTTAAGCATTCAATTTTGAGACAACTTTGCTGAATGCTGATAAAAGAAAGTTTCTTGATTCAGGGGAGATAACTTCAACCGAATAAACTAGTGAAATGATACATACAGACACACACGTACACACGAGCGTGTGTATATATGCACACACACAATCGCGTGAGCGCGCACACACAGATACATGCATAATTACGTACGTACATACATACATACATACATACATACATACAGACATACATACATAAAATTTATATAAACAGCTAGGCGCAATATAAAACTATAAAAGAAAAATTTCACCGTCATTAAATGTGTCTGAGGGTGCCAAAACTGACAATATATAAATATATATATATATATATATATACCAATTAAGGACTGAACACGAAAAGTGGACAGTCAACATGCTAGATATAGACGTCAAATCGCCATTCTCCACAAAAGATTATGTGCTGAGTTTGATTTGAGAACATAATCTTTTGTGGAGAATGGCGATTTGACGTCTAATCTAGCATGTTGACTGTCCACTTTTCGTGTTCAGTCCTTAATTGGTATATATAAATATTTTAATCTTCGGATTCTTTTTTAATATGCTAGACCACTGGTTTTAATTGATAAATATCAATTTCTACCCTTCATCAATTTTATATATATATATATATATATATAATATATATATATATATATATGTATTACAACATTAAGAGTCTTTGCATGGCCGCAGTCAAATGACTGAAACAAATAAAAGAATAAAAGAATTAGAGTTTAATTGGTAGCCGAAATAGTACTGAATCTTTTGATACCCCATACGTCAAAATCGGCACCTCGGTCTTGGAATGTATCAGGAACATAAGCGCGCGCACACACAAACACCCCTCCCCCCACACTTTTATAGTTATAGATATAAATGTAAAAACCAAAGCCCGAGGTGTAGGAAGAAAGTTAGCTTCAAGCAATTCGTAGTAAATATAAAAAAGACAGCTTTCAGGGACAACAGTGGTTTATTGAGACGTAAGGTTGTGGATTTTTTTTTGTATCGAAGTACGATAAACTGAAAAAAGTTCTTTTTATATTTCACGGTAGGCGACCGGGGTTGCCAGGTGTGCAAAAAAGGTTACAAGGGTTACGGAATGGAGTGGATAAAGGCAGCGAGCTGGCAGAACCGTTAGCACACCGGGCGAAATGCTTAGCGGTATTTCGTCTGCGTTACGTTGTGAGTTCAAATTCCGCCGAGGTCGACTTTACCTTTCATCCTTTCGGGGTCGATAAATTAAGTACCAGTTACGCACTGGGGTCGATGTAATCGACTGAATACCTATGTCTGTCCTTGTTTGTCACCTCTGGGTAATAAAGAAATATGAAATAGGTATTTCGTCTGTCGTTGCGTTCTGAGTTCAAATTCCGCCGAGGTCGACTTTGCCTTTCATCCTTTCGGGGTCGATTAAATAAGTACCAGTTACGCACTGGGGTCGATATAATCGACTTAATCCGTTTGTCTGTCCTTGTTTGTCCTCTCTGTGTTTAGCCCCTTGTGGGTAGTAAAGAAATAAGTATTTCGTCTGAGTTCAAATTCCGCCAAGGTCAACTTTGCCTTTCAGCCTTTCGGGGTCGATTAAATAAGTACCAGTTACGCACTGGGGTCGATGTAATCCACTGAATACCTATGTCTGTCCTTGTTTGTCCCCTCTGTGTTTAGCCCCTTGTGGATAATAAAGAAATAGGTATTTCGTCTGAGTTCAAATTCCGCCGAGGTCAACTTTGCCTTTCAGCCTTTCGGGGTCGATTAAATAAGTACCAGTTACGCTCTGGCGTCGATATAAACGATTTAATCATCCGTTTGTCTGTCCTCGTTTGTCCTCTCTGTGTTCAGCCCCTTGTGGGTAGTAAAGAAATAGGAATGGAGTGGATAAGATCCGGGCTTCATATGTTTCATAGCGAGTGGAACTTCTGAAGTGGTAAATATCAAAGTGAGGTGTATACCGAGGTGTGTACATCCTAATTGAACTTTCTAGACGTCAACATGTACCGCCTTGCGACAATGTAAACTTTCATTTAAACAAGATATCCTCGGCCTGAAGAACAGGTAGCCTGCAGTACACACCTCACTTAGATACTTATGACTTCTGAGGTTCCGCTCGCTACGAAACACACACACACACACACACACACACACACACACACACCACACACACACACACACACACACACACACACATACATCGCTTCAGACCGGCCAGCGTGACAGCTACATAGACAGTTACATTGATCAAATCCTAAGACCTCACATCGCGCCCTTCTTCGCGCGTCACAATAGCCACGTGTTCTAGCAGGACAGTGCTCCCTCCCACACGGCTTGGGTCACCATGGACTTCCTGCGCCAGCACAACATCAGAGCCATACCGTGACCATCCCTCAGTCCGGATTTGAACCCAATTGAACACCTGCAGGATGAAATCCAGAGACGGCTGAACCAGGTAGTCCCAAGGCCGACAACTCGTGTGGAACGGCAGGCAGCTTTTCTCAGAGTATGGGCACAGGTTCCAATGACTTTTGTGAACCGCTTCATACACTCCATGTACCGACGGTGTATGACCGTTTTGAACACCTAGGGAGGGCATTAACGGTATTGAACGTGTCACGCTCTACAATCTCGATGTGCTGGATCTACCTACTACCAGAACACATGACAACTCATAGACTGTGGTCAAAGTGCATCCAAGAAATTGACTTTATCAGATTTATTCAAATTTATCTCTGACATAATAAAATTAAAACATTTCACAGTCACACACGTCTCGCGTTTCTTTTGCGGTTCATTGTATGCTCTTTCATCTATCTGGTAGACTTGCAAGGCCTCTCTTTCATAATTCTCTTGTCCGTGACGAAAAATACTTCTCCAGTACTGTTCTGACTTCGTCTACTTA
The DNA here is from genome assembly GCF_006345805.1 of Octopus sinensis. Lineage (NCBI taxonomy): Eukaryota > Metazoa > Mollusca > Cephalopoda > Octopoda > Octopodidae > Octopus > Octopus sinensis. The sequence continues at coordinate 70,285,688 of NC_043007.1, read as the reverse complement.
ATTCATATCTTTTTTGTCCAAATGATTTTGAAGATTGCAGAACAAATGATAGTCAGATGGGGCAATGTCCGGCAAATATGGTGAGTGGGACATCGTTTTCCATTCAAACTACTCCAGCCTTTGGAATGTCAGCCTCGTTGTTTGTGGCCGAGCATTATCCTGATGGAAGAACACCTTTCGTCTTGAAAGCAAAGATGGTCGTTTTTCTTCAAGCGCTGACTTGAGCCGCCCAGACTGCTTGCAGTAGATCTCCTTTGTTATCGTTTGGTTTAAGTTTAAAAGTTCAAAGTGGACTAAATCTTTCATATCCCACCAAACAGATAACAAAACTTTATGTGAGTGAAGATCTTTAGCTTGGGGTGTCGGTGTTTCTCCTTTTCCTACCCACTGTCTTCGGCGCTTGACATTTTTGTAGAGAACCCATTTCTCGTCACCAGTCACTATTCGGTCCCAAAAAGGTTCATTCGTGAGACATAACAGCAAAGAAGAGCCCACATTCACTCTCTGATGCGATTAGACTCAAAGTTTATGAGGAACCCATTGACCCAATTTGCTGTCTTTTCCGATGGCACGCAGGTGTCGATGAATGGTTGAATGACCAAATCCAAGCTTCTCTGCTAGTTCCTCAAAAGTTATGATGGGTTTTTGTTCCACCATGGTTTGAAGGACGTCCTCGTAGAGCTCTACAGATCTTCCAGGACGAGGCTCATCTTTTAGACTGTAATTTTCGGCTCGGAATTTCTGGGATCATCGTTGACACTGGCTTACGCTTTTTGTCCGATCCCCATATACTGCATTAACATTCCACACACGTTGTTGCTTTTATTAAACTCATAAAGCAAATATGCCGAATATGCTTCTTTACTACTTCCATTATAGCTTTGAGAATAACTGTTAAAATCGAATTGCACACTTCAAAACTTGCACTAAGAATAAGTTCAAGGTAAAATTACAAACTGCTTTTAAAGCAAGTTGATGCAAGTACTTTATCCCGTCTCCCTCCCACTTTTAGTTCATGTAATTGAAAAAAACCCTAATTATTTATGAGACGACTCTCTCTCTCTCTCTCTCTCTCTCTCTCTCTCTATATATATATATATATATATATATATATATATATATTTATATATTGTATTGTATTGGCATCCTTTCTGTCTCGGGAGACAATGGAGTTGCGTATGAAGTAGTCTAGTCCGGCTTTTATATTTCATGTCCTGATACATTTCCTGCTGTGGCTGTGTAGGCCTATCCTGGACAAACACTCCCTCTGGCAGGTACCGCAAATGTAGCGAAGACTGTTCCTGGCTGGTTGTAGTGCCATAGTCTCTTGTTTACGTCTCTTCCTTTCTTTCCATTTCTCCTCTCTCTCTCTGTCTTTTACTGTACGTCGCCATTGGGGAGGGAGACGGGATAAAAAAAAAAAAAAATCTAATAATAATTTAACATATACATATATATATATATATATATATATATATGAATATATATACTTATACATACATACATATATATATGCACACATATATACATACATATATGGAGAGAGAGTAAGAAAGAAAGAGAGAGAGAGAGATATGTATGTATGTATGCATGTATGTATGTATGTATGTATGTATGTATGTATAGGCATAAGGTTGGAAATTTTAGGGAATGGGAAATGTGACGCTCTTGCCTGTATTAAACCCTTCAATATTATCTTGAACAGAAGGTGGCGCGCTGGCAGAAACGTTAGCACGCCGGGCGAAACATGTAGTCGTATTTCGTCTACCGTGACGTTCTGAGTTCAAATTCGCCGAGGTCGTTTTTGCCTTTCATCCTTTCGGGGTCGATAAATTAAGTACCAGTTACGCACTGGGGTAGATATAATCCGTTTCTCTGTTCTTTTTTTCCCTCTCTGTGTTTAGCCCCTTGAGGGTAGTAAAGAAATAGGTATTTCGTATGTCTTTACGTTCTGAGTTCAAATTCCGCCGAGGTCGACTTTGCTTTTCACCCTTTCGGGGTCGATAAATTAAGTACCAGTTACGCACTGGAGTCGATATAATCGACTTAATCCGTTTGTCTGTCCTTGTTTATCCTTTCTATGTTTAGCCCCTTGTGGGTAGTAAAGAAATAGGCAATTCGTATGTCTTTACGTTCTGAGCTCAAATTCCGCCGAGGTCGACTTTGCTTTTCACCCTTTCGGGGTCGATAAATTAAGTACCAGTTGCGTACTGGGGTCGATTTAATCGACTGGCCCCCTTCCCCAAAATTTCGGGCCTTGTGTCTAGAGTAGAAAAGAATATTATCTTCACTAGAATTCCAATTCTTTTACGGCCGCAGTCCGACGATCTTTCACAGCCCTCATCACCTGTGTTGATAAGTTGAATGACAAACCAGCAAAAATATTGCAACTTTAGATATTAAACAGTCCACTTTATTTAATTCCATCTACACTGTAAGTTCAAATTACACCAAAGTAGATAAAATATGTTTCTGTCATAATGTTTGAAAATGGTTCAAGGCCACTACATCTTTTACTCTCTTCATCGAGCTCAGTGCCAAGAATTCAGTATTGATTTCTAATAATGACACAAAGTCAGAAAATTTGAGGGAAAATTCAGTCGATTATATTGACGTTAGTTTATTACTTCAACAAACATCCAAGAAATGAAAGGTGGAGTTGAACTATAAGAAATCAATATTAGATGCCAGGTATATATCACTGTAACTACACACACCCACACACACACACACAATCACACACATACACACACACGCATACGCACACGCACACATACACACACCACATCTCACACAAAGAATACACTCACATACACATACACACAAACGCACACTCTCTCTCACACATACACACATACATAAATACATAACGAAACATGCTTTTCTCCGGAATATCTACTCCTTCTTCCTTTTCCTCTTCTCTGGACGAAGAGCCATGCTCGAAACATCAATGACCGTCAATCTAATGTAGCTACTGTGTGCGTCCAAGTAACTTTTGTTGTTATTTTTCCTATTTTCTTTTGTTCATGGACTTACCTGCACACACACACACACACACACACACACAACACACACACACACACACACACACCACAGAGGCGCACATATATATATATACGACGGGCATCTTTCAGTTTCCGTCTACCAAATCCACTCAGAAGGCTTTGGTTGGCCCGAGGCTATAGTAGAAGACACTTGGCTAAGGTTTCATGCAGTAGGGCTGAACCCGGCACCATGTGGTTGGGAAGCAAACTTCTTACCACACGACCACTCCTATATATATATATATATATATATATATATATATATATATATATATAGCATTATTAAATCTCAGAATAAGATTGAAACAGTAATCGCTCGATAAAGTAAAGTATAGAAGCCATCTTCTATGTGGTTAGCCATGTTAAGATGGCTTCTATACTTTATATATATATATATATTATATATATATATATATATATAAAGTTAGAGAGAGAAAGGAAAAATAGACGAAAACTGGGCGAAAGTATAACGGACAGAAAAGGGAGATAAAAATCTGATTCAAGGAACATTCGCAGCTGACTTTCTCAGCAGTTGATATCCGAAACGTCTTAGTGGTTTCACGCTATTTAAACCAGGACCCCTGTTATCTAAAAGAAGTATCAGAGCATAGGAAAAAGCTGACCAATGTGTGCGAGGACAGGACAAAATAGCATCGCGTATACAATAAGAAATAATGACAAGATATAAGAGATAAGGAATGATACATACAGATTAGAAAACGCCGTACAGCTGAACAATAAGCAAAAGGAATAATTATATGTATGCGGTACTAAAACAATACAATAGAAACAGAAAGAGCCTTTTCGGCTATCAAGACAATCACAGCGAGGTAGCGCAAAGAAATGGAAAAAGTCCTTGACGAACGGAACTCAAACGTGTATGGTTGGGTCAGCAGCAGGTCGAAAAAGAACGATGCGCTTTGACTGGACACCGGTCACGTTGTAGGAGAGAGGACGAGTGGTGGAGGGACTAAGGGATGAGAGAGGGAAAGAGAAGGGCGGAATACTGTTCCATGATAGAAAATTCAACAAAATAAGTACTCCATCTAGTGAGAGATAAATATTAGTTATTTAAAGGACACAATATATGTCTTTAAGTGCTACTTATAGTTTCACATGTTGAGAAATATCTGAAACATTTTCTTCAGGCTCAAACCACATATAACGAACTAAAAATCTGGGTGCTACTTTGGCGTGTGATCTACAAGGGAGATAACTTTAGGTTACTTTTTAATTTACTTTTCAATTTCTAAAAAATCCGCAAGATGTTGACGAAAGATTATTACAATGTGATCAACGAGAAGTCGAAGGCAGTTGCATTTTTACAAGAAACCAGCACTAAATTCATATAATTTCTTAAGAAAAAGAAAGGTGTCACTTTGGCGTGTGAGCTACAATTTAAAGGGAGATTACTTCAGGTTACTCTCTGTTAGTGCTACTTTCCATGTGATCTACGTGAGTGAATTTGCTCTGGTGGGTGATCCACGCACTTATTTTAATTATTATATATATATTTTTTTATTAAAATAGAATTTTGAAAAATACATTTACAGTATTGAGTATGTACTTTGAAAGTAGCCTAAAGTAATCTCCCTTGCAGATCACACGCTAAAGTATAACCAAACATTGAATAAAAGAAAAAAAAAACGCGAAGAAAAAAAACTGAGAAAGAAACACATAGAAAACACAGAAGGTAAAAAACGGAAAACGAAGACGCCAAAAGTAAAAAGTAAACAGTAAAAAAGTAAAAGAGTTATCCTCCTTAGATCTTAATGCTGCCTTCTCAGTTTTTTCGTCTTCCTTCTCTTATTCAATTTTTTTTTAGTTCGTATGTGTCTGAAAAATATATTTGAAATATTCTTCAACTTATGAAACTATTAGTAGCACATAAAGACATGTATTGTGTCCTTTAAATAAATAATATGTATATATATATATATATATATATATATATATATATATATATATATATATATATATATATATATATATTTAGTGTAGGAAGAAATGGAGCTGAACGAAGATTTAACAAAATTCCTTTTTATTATTTTCTACATATGTTTCAAAGGCTGCAAAGTCCCTAATTCGGATTGAATAAGGAGTCCATTTTGCAACCCTCTCTTCAGGAAAATCCAGGAACTCAATTCTCCAACAAAATGCACACCAAGCTTTTCGACAAACGCTCGCGAGGAGCCCGTGGTTTTTGCTACCCAGGTATCGGTTATCATTTGAATTATCCGTAATAAGATAATTCATTTATCTACTTCAATAATATATATATATATATATATATATAGATATATATATATATATAATATATATATATATATATATATATATATATATATATATATGCGCCCTTTTAAAGCCTAGCCAGGCTCATGGGCCCGGTTTTCCGGTTTCAATGGCGTATGTGTTCCTCACCTGGACGGGACGTCAGTCCATCGCAGCGTTACTAATTTTTGCCAGCTGAGTGGACTGGAGCAACGTGAAATGAAGTGTTTTGCTCAAGAACACAACGCATCGCCCGGTCCAGGAATCGAAACCACAATCTTACGATCATGATGCTGACATCCTAACCACTAAGTCACGCGTCTCCACACACACACACACACACACACACACCACACACACACACACATATATACATGCATACATACATACATACATACATACATACATACATACACACATACATACATACATACATACATACATACATACATACATACATACATACAACTTCGACGGTATCAAGAAGAGACCTCATAGTTGGTTACTGGTACGAGATGTTGATGTTTTATAGAAAGTCACTTATACAATCCAAATTCGTTCGCCATAGCACAAACAAATTTTGTAGTCAAGAATGAAATCATAACCGTGGTAGAGAATAATAGGCCTATAGCCTGCCTTAACATTTTGTAAAAACTGTACTCAAGCTACCTGAACCAATTCTTCAAAGACAATTATGAGTCTTACAGTGTATTCACAGACGAACAGGTAAGTGAGAAGAAAGGAGTGTGAGGATATATTGGCGACTTTTAATAAATAGTGTTGTTCCAAATAAGAAAACACGCCAGAAACCTTTTGACAGTTTGACTTAATTACAGAGAGACATTTAATTCCATTCCCCTCACATGGTTACCGAAGTTACTACAGTTGGTCAAAGTATCTGCTGCCTTAGTTGCTGCTGTCTTCTTCTTCTTCTTCTTCTTCTTCTTCTTCTTTCTTCTTCTTCTTCTTCTCTTCTTCTTCCAATCAGGACTCACGCCATTGGCCACAAAGAATAATCTCTAATTCGCGCATACTCTAAACTACTAAGAATGCGTGTGGCAACTTGAAGATCCACCCACCACACGTGATAGACTGGCGGTTGCACGGGTGCGAAAGCTACGTTGTTATCCTCATTCTGTAAACGGTGGCTTTTAACGGGTGAAGAGCTGAACCATCCTGGGGTACAGAGGATTCGCAATCTAGACTAGAGTTTGAAAGAATTATAGGCCTAAAGTTTACCACACCATAGTGGGTTACACCATGGTTCCTCTGCTTTGTTGCAGAAGTAGGAAGAAAGAGTTAGAGAAAATTGTGGTGAAAGAGTACAGCGGGTTTCCCTGTCGAGGCAGGGATGAGAATTAGTACATTATTTACGTTTGACGGATATTTGTCCTCATCTTGTTTGTTGTTAACACAACGTTTCGACTGATGTACTTCGTCAGGTGTCCTGGGAGAATTTCGAACCTAGATTCTCATTCCTAAGGTATTTTTCCGATGTTGTTGTTATTATTATTATTATTCAGGTCACTGCCTGGAATCGAACTCGGGGTTAATAACCTGCGCTCTTAACCACTATGCCATATGCTCGTGGGCAATTATGGAATTAATTTTAGGGCTTATAAATCTAATATTTTCCTATCCTTCCTTAATACCGGTTCCCATATGCTACTCAAATCTTCAACAACAACAACAACGGAGAAATATCTTAGGAATGAGAACTTAGGTTCGAAATTCCCCCAGGACACCAATTGAAGGTGTTAACAATAAACAAGATGTAAATAATGTACATAATAGAAACTACCTACTTCATCTCTCAAATGTATAACTGAGAATTAGTGTTACGAAACGTTGATCCTCCCAAGCAAGTCGTGCTAGTGTACCTTACATGTTAATTGAAATTTACTGAGGCAAGTGGAGAATTTCAAGTATCCGAAGGAAATCAGGATCTCGAATTAGATTCTAGAATTACTGTTGATGGTTTAGTAGTGCGCCAGCTCCAGTATTCAGAAAAGAAGGGTTAGCAAAAAAGCCGAACTTGCTATCTTCAATTCGGTTTCAGTGCCTCTCCTCATCTATGGCCATGAATGTTGGGTAATGATCGAATGAGCACGATCGCAAATACAAACGGCCAAAATGGGACTCTCCGGAAAAAAATGCTGTGTTGCTCGAATATCAGGATGTCTCTCTAGGTCTCGGCTACTTGACATCGAGAGGTCATAGCTCCGGTGCCACGGAAATGTAGTTAGAAAGAGATTCTCGAAGCCGAGCCGAGACCAAGTAAGAACTGGTTGCATAACATCAATAGTTTCAATTGGGAATCCAATTGAAACTATTGATGTCTAATAAGTTACTTCTGATAGGACCCTATATAATGGGGAGGAGGTAAGAACGAACTGATGGATGGATGAATGGATATATCATCATCATCATCATCATCATCGTTGTCATCATCATCATCATCATCATATTCTTCTTCTTCTTCTTTCTTCTTCTTCTTCTTCTTCTTCTTCTTCTTCTTCTTCTTCTTCTTCTTCTTCTCCCCCTCCCCAATCCTCTCACCACCATCATCACCATGAACAACAAAGAAAATAACACTTACTGTTAATAAAGTACGAAAGATGACATTGACTGTGCCATCCGTCACCGTGTCACCAATGACCGTGCCACTTATGACAGTGCCGCTATGAGAACGCCGTCCATTTATGAGAGCGCCATCCATACTGCAACTGTGATGATGCTTGATCTAAGAAATACAGACATGGAAATCTGTATTGAAATAATGATAACCTTTTCCAAATCCTGACAGCATTTGCTTTTGCAGAATTCCTCGCAATATTGCAGTGTTTGATGTTAAGAGACTGTTTGCTTGAAATAACCTCGATAGTCTTCAATGCCCCCCCTCCCCCATTCGCTACCACCCGTCTCCATGTTCCATTATTAATGATTACCATGGTTACAATACAATGGAAACATCTCAAATGCTTCCTCCTCAGACATTAGCTTGATTATTGTTATCAGGAAGTCTCCACTTATGTCTATCAATAGCTCAAGTAGATGCACAATTTGATGGTTGATGGCTGTTATTAACAGTCAATAAGATTGATTCAACCAACAGCTAAAATAAACTAAAGCTACTTCTGCAGCCAATTGAACTATTTGTAATTTAACATCAATAGCATTGACTGACAAGTGATTCGGTAAACAGTGGGAGCGCTATATAATTTAGGAGTGCTGAGTTCATGTCCAGTTTTTCCGGTTCTAATTGTCTTGGTCTGCTATGCTTTCATTTGATCCAGGTCCAATTTCAGGAATTGCGTGCAATAAAGCACTCCAGTCATTTAAACTCATTACTTATACATATTTAGTACCGTAAATCCTCGAGTATAATCCGCATTTTCCCCCCAAAATTTAATGGTCAAAATCCCTAGTGCGTACTATATACGAGGTTAAAAATGAAAAATATTTTCTAAGCAATGTTCGAGCTTCTATTTGCTGTCTGGCAATGTTTATTCAGACGCATTTTGTGATATCGGGCGCGAAAATACCTTAAGCTAAACCTGAGAGCAATGAAGTCATAAAAGAATCATCCATAACTTGCAGTAAGCAACATTTATTAAAATAAAAATATTCAGAACACTGAATAACATATAACAAAAACAATTTGCGAACATATTTACATTCCCATATAACAGTTAAGAACATCACCATTATTGTATTACGCATGCGTGGAAGTGCTTGTTCGATTAGGTGCTGCTGGCTTAATTACGCACGACTCAAGTTAGAGAAGGGATGCCTATTACACACAAGGTTTAGGTTTTTCAGAGGTACAGCCCCCTAAAAATCCCCTGCGTATTATACTCAAGGGCGGACTATACTCGAAAATTTACGGTAGTTCCCATGACAATTATTACCTATCATCCGTCGTGAATTCAATAAATTCGCCATTTAAAAGCGGTTTGAGTTTTACTATGTTAGTTTTACATTGTAATATCGAGTTTATTAACAGAAGCAGTATAATGTACCAATCCTTAGACAGGAACAAGTATCGTGTAAGGCGGCGAGCTGGCAGAAACGTTATCACGCCGGGCGAAATGCTTAGCCGTATTTTGTCTGCCGTTACGTTCTGAGTTCAAATTCCGCTAAGGTCGACTTTGCTTTTCATCCTTTCGGTGTCGATTAAATAAGTACTTGTTGCGCACTGGAGTCGATTACATCGACTTAATCCCTTTGTCTGTTCTTGTTTGTCCTCTCTTGTGGGTAGTAAAGAAATAGGTATTTCGTCTGCCATTGCGTTCTGAGTTCAAATTCCGCCGAGGTCGACTTTGCCTTTCATCCTTTCGGGGTCGATAAATTAAGTACCAGTTACGCACTGGGGACGATGTAATCGACTTAATCCGTTTGTCTGTCCTTGTTTGTCCCCTCTATGTTTGGCCCCTTGTGGGCAGTAAATAAATAAGAAACAAGTATCGTGTACTTAGAAACGAATTCGGGTTTTCCTCCAGTGTTCGTTTGATATGCAAATGAAATAAATGTAACAACACATTGTTTTCTTTAATGTATACAAGATCCATATTATTACTGTCACGCAATGAGTCCATTTACGGCTGTAGTAGAAATGGTCGAGTAATAATCAATGTTATGTCTTTGTTCTATAAACTGATAATATTTCCCATCTATTAAATAGTAATTTAGTTTCTATTCAAACTATTCGTACGATATAAAGCTTCCAATACTTGGGTTCTTTCAAGGGAAAATCTCTCCTATTTGTTATATTTGTTATCAACATTACCATGCAGTTCTGTTGCTGATTGATGACGGACTGATTAGTAAAGCAACTCCAGTTTAAATAAATTTGAATTATGTTGTGACAACTGAGCGAGGCGATAACGCAGGATCAGACGACCGACCGACCGACAAACCGGCTGACTAGAAAGCGAACAGTTCACGTTTGACTTCTGCTGCTTGTTTGTTTGTTTGTTTGTTGAGCGAAGCGGTCTTCGTCCCAGAGCTCGCAAGATCGCGCCTCTATAGTGGGAGAAGTCCGAAACGTGGTCCTTTGCTATTCGTAAGACCCGCAGAAGAGAAAGCAGGTGAAGCCCCGACACCGAGAGCATCGACGGATGGATGAATACGCATCCAGGCTCAGCGGTTGCGTAGGACGTCGGGGACAAGAAACAGGAAGAGAGAGTGAGAGAAAGTTGGAGCGAAAGAGTACAACAGAGGTCGCCCCCCCCCTACCGGAGCATCATGGAGCTTTAGGTGTTTTCGCTCAATAAACACACACAACGCCCAGTCTGGGAATCGAGTCCGCTGCCCTAAGCACTGGGCTATTGCGCCTCCATGATTTCTGCTGCTATACACTCTCCGTGGCTTACAAACTATTGGGTTGTCCGGAAAGTTCGTGCCAATTTATAGTAACTTACCTTTCGGCTTATTTTAGAACATGGTTGAGTCCATAAAATAGGGTTTGACTACACCTCCATTGAGAGCACAGTTTAAGCTATCTTTTCGTGGAAGAAGGGTTATGTTCCTATTACCTATGTTAATTCTGTAGCCCTTTAAAATGGAAGATAAGAAAGTTCATTTTCGGCACTTGATGTTTTTCTTTTTTCGTAAAGGGAAAAATGCTTCACAAGCAACCAAAGAAATATGCGCAGTTTACGGTGATGTTTCTTTATTCGAAAGAACTGTACGGAAGTGGTTCGCAAGGTTCCAAGCTGGAGATTGTAGCCTTATTGATAAAGAGCGATCAGGCAGACCATCCACTACAGATATTGACCAAATCAAGTGATTAATTGAGAATAACCCACATTGCACAACCCAAGAATTGGCAGAAAGCCTCAACCTATCAAAATCCGTTGTTCATGAGCACCTGGTAAAGCTTGGGTACACAAATCGCTACTATGTTTGGGTACCACATGAGTTGAGTGAGAAGAACCTTTTGGATCGCATTTCCATCTTTATAAACAGAATGAAAACGCGCCTTTTTTAAAAGCAAATTGTAACAGGTGATGAGAAATTGATTATCTACCGAAATGTTCAGAGAAAGCGATCCTGGAGTATGAGATATGAGCCACACTTAGCCATCCCCAAAGCGGATCTTTACCCTAAAAAAGTCTTGCGTTGTGTCTGATGGGATTGGAAATGAATTCTGTACTATGAGCTTCTCCTAAGTAACCAGACATTTAATTCTGAGAAATACTGCACACAACTGGACGAGTTAAAAGCAGCAATTCAAGAGAAACGCCCAGAATTTGCCAACAGGGAGTTGTTTTCCAACATAATAATGCAAGACCGCACGTTTCTTTGGGAACCAGACAAAAATTGCTGCAGCTCGGCTGGGATGTGTTACCCCACCTTCCATATTCACCAGATATTGCTCCTTCGGATTTCCACTTATTCATGTCTCTACAGAATAGTCTTAATGGTAAAAATTTCAATTCCTTGGATGACGTAAAAAGATACCTTGATGAATTCTTTGCCATGAAACCACCTCAATTCTGGAAAGATGCTATTTTCAAGTTAAAGGAAAGATGGAGACGCATTGTGCAACAAAATGGTTCATATTTGGTTGATTGAAAATGTAATGGCAAGGATTTATTGATCTTTTTCTTTCCTTTAAAAATCGGCACGAACTTTCCGGACAACCCAACAGAATCTCGTTGTATTAACTTTGAAAAGATGCAGCGCTTAACACATCCTTCTTCAAAGCAGAATATGTTGTCTTTGCCAAATTTTTATATATGTTTATTTTCCTGAAAAAAAGGTCACTTAAAAATTTCTAACTGGTACTTGTTTAGCACATGGCTTGAGCTGAGATTGTGAGTTGAAACTGAAGCAGTTATATCATAGAAGAACCATTTAAGAACACTCAACCACTGATATGTTCTCTTAACGTTTATTTTTGAGGTGTCAAATTTTTTGTCACATTTCTGCATCCTGGTTAATGAAACAGTTGAACTGTTCCCTTAACGCTTCTGCCACTTGGTCACTGACGAAATTCTACTGCCCACAGAGAACAATAGGATTGTGTCAATGGCAACACCATCGAGGTGCGACGAAAAATTAACACCTCAATAAATAAACAATAAATAGAATTTTTTTGTAATATTCTTAAATGGCTAATATGATTATATCTACTGTGATAAACCACCATCTCAACATTCTCAGCTCACCTGTATATTCTAGTTCAGATTCAGAATACGCCTGAAGGTCGGTGTTATAACGATTGCTGTCATAACGATATTGTGTTTGACTCTAACTGAATTCATGGCGATAACATCTCTTTTATGGCGCTCTTTTTAATATTCTTTCTATTTCTTTTTCTAAAAATATAGTTTCAGCGATCCATTCCAAGCATTACAAACTGAAACTGTAAAGATATGAAGAGATGTCACTGCAGAAGTAGAAAAAAAATCAATTGAACATTCTAGAAATTCAATAACATGTAAGGTAGAGGTTAATAATTTGTATGTTTAATATGGAGAGGAACGAAGAAATTAGAGATGTCTCTGAAGAACTGTTGACAACATTGTTAATGAAAATAAGGCAGTGACATGATAAAGGTAATGTTTTGAGAATGGATGTGAAGAGAGAGGCAACACAAACCTTTGAAATTGGAGAATTTTATAAGAAAAAGTAAAGGAGGTTTTCATTGGAAAAATGAAAGAAGAAGATATATATATATATATATATATATATTATATATATATATATATATATATATATATATATATATAATATATATAGATAGATAGATAGATAGATAGATAGATAGATAGATTGATAGAGAAATAGATAGATAGATAGATTGATAGAGAAATAGATAGAGAAATAGATAGATAGATAGATAGATAGAGAGAGAGAGATAGGGAGAGAGAGATGGCAAGAGAGAGAGGGCGAGAGAGAGATAGGGAGAGAGAGAGGGTGAGAGAGGGGGCGAGAGAGAGAGAGAGAGAGAGAGAGAGAGAGAGAGAGAGAGAGAGAGAGAGAGAGAGAGAGAGAGAGAGAGAGAGAGATTTTAAGCATAAAGACCAAGTCAAAAGAAATACAAAGGAGGACACAAATCACCTCTCATCTGTTATTGGTTGAAGTTCTGAGAAAAGAATCCCATCATCGATATCGGAGCGATAATATTTAATCGAAATATCAGAACTCGATCGACCGTATGTCGGAAAATGTCCGTTATATATTTGACCGTGTGTTGGCAAACCGGTTTAATTCCTCATGCGTTAAGTTTTCATGCGGTTAACGTTATGTGATTGTATTCATGAGTGAGTCTGTAATAACGGAAGCCAGTATATTACAAGGCAGCTTTCGATTGGTCATTTGGTTTGGATCAATAGGAAATCTTGCTTTAGAGTTATTCACGCTGTTGTCAGCGACATTCGATCTTTTTGATGCGAGTCAGTATGTGGTGGTTGTACTTTAGAGCGAATCATCTTGTTAACAGTTTTGTTCACGGTTCTCTTCCTTTTGTCAGTTATCCGTAAGTGGGTCTGCTTGAATTTTGATATATGGTGGCATGTAGAGATAAGTTTACATCTTTTGTTTAGGATTGGAGAAGGGTGACGAATGATATGGAATTCTGAGGTATACGTCGTAGATCTTGGAAGCGTATCTGTTTGTTTGTGTTTGTTTCTTATTTCTTTATCGCCCACACTACAGAGGGGACAAACAAGGACAGTCAAAGGGATTAAGTCAATTACATCGACCCCAGTGCGTAACTGGTACTTAATTTATCGACCCCGAAAGGATGAAAGGCAAAGTCGACCTCGGCGGAATTTGAACTCAGAACGTATCGGCAGACGAAATACTGCTAAGCATTTCGCCCGGCGTGCTAACGCTTCTGCCAGTTCGCCGCCTTATTTGTTAGTGTTCTGTCTATGTTTGTTAGTGTTCTGTCTATGATTGTCCATCTCACGCTTTAGCTTATTCTGACATCTTTTGATTTATAGACGTTTCTCAAAAGTGCTCAAACTTTTCAGGTGGTGATCACTAGCTGAGCTACTGCGTTATTGTAAGCGGCTTTTGAACGTGTTTTGGTTTTTGTCATCCCGTTGCAGGTTAAGGTTTTATAAGAATTTGTACCATCCTGACATCACATGGACGCTTCTGCTTGTGCGTGCCAGAAATTTGCTGTATTCTGACGAGGAAATCAAAAGAATGATCTCTACATATTCCGCATAGATTGAGATAAAATCGAAATTTTATAATTCAATATACACTCCTGTGATAAAGGCCACTCAGGCCTTTGAAAGGCTAGGCCATGATATTAAGCACCTCTCTCCTCAACAATATTTGCTGACCATCGTGGGTGAATTCTCAAGGTTTCCTTTTGATTTCCTATGTGCAGATATGGCTACTGAATCTATTTTTCTCAATTTTTCTTAATTTTTAGAATGCCATCAGATATTCATTCCGACCGTGGTATATCTTTTATGTCGAAGGATTTCCAACAATACTTGCACCAACGAGGTATATCCACTAACGCAACTATTTTTTATAATCCACATGGAATTGGACAAACAGGACGATATAATGGAACAATTTGAAGGATAATAGCACTGGCTCTGAAATCACAACACTTGAAACCCTTGGAATAGGAACGAGTTCTGTAAATATTTAAGTGGGCAATCCATCCTTTTACAGCTCTCTTCTCTGGGTAACAAACAAGGTGTTCCTGAAATGTCACAACTGCCAGAGTAAAAACGACCCTTTATTAGAAGAAGTGGAACTCCTGAATGTGGTTTCAAATTTTGGCACAAAGCCAGCAACTCTGAGGGAAGGGGTACTTCAATTACATCGATCTCCAGTGCTCAACTGGTACTTATTCTATTGACCCCGAAATGATCAAAGGTAAAGCCAACATTAGTAGAATTTGAACTCAGAATGTAGCGGCAGACGAAATACCTATTTCTATTTATTTACTACTCACAAGGGGCTAAACACAGAGAGGACAAACAAGGACAGACAAACGGATTAAGTCGATTACATCGACCCCAGTGCGTAACTGGTACTTAATTTATCGACCCCGAAAGGATGACAAGAAAAGTCGACCTCGGCGGAATTTGAACTCAGAACGTAACGGCAGACGAAATACAGCTACGCATTTCGCCCGGCGTGCTAACGTTTCTGCCAGCTCGCCGCCTTAGGATCAACCCACATATTGACAATAGAAAGGAGCTAAACGCAGCTGATTGGCTATTATAGTAACGCTGTCCTGCGCATGAAAAGTAACCTTCATATATACACACTTCAAAACAAAGAAGTCAGTTCACAATATCATTTCTTCAAAAATTTCTTGAAGAAGAGGTCCTAACCTTGAAATATTGAAATACGAAGTATAAGCCATCAGATTATGACATTCCTTAGAACTCGAATCGTTTTGGTTAAAAAAAAAAAATTGAATACACACACATACTCACATACATGTAGATACGCATATGCACATATACAAACACATATAAATACATGCGTCACACAAACGCGTACATAAATGTATGTTGAAGTGAGTATCTGATAGAAATATTAAAATTATGAAAGAAAAATATACCAAAGCCGACCATTTCTGCTTACTAGAACATAGGGCGTTATTTCTGTCAATGTTAATTCCATTGATTCTGTTCGAAGTGATAAATCTCTTTGTTAACCAAAGGAAGGATTGCCCACTTGAAGATTTTCTACAGAAAACATTGGTGATTTCATGCTTGTATCCGAACTTACGAGATATTTACTACAATATATTGAAAATGGAAGATGTTTGAGTTATCTGCATTGTAAATCGTGATTTTTAAAGACTTATTCAAACTATGAACAACTTAATGAAAGAATCAAGATCTAGTTAATAAAGCATATTTGGTATATCTTTTCACCGGCTAAAGCTACTTACAATGCAAGGTATATCTAAGGCGGTGAGCTGGCAAAATCGTTAGCCAGCCGGGCAAAATGCTTAGCGGCATTTCGTCCGTCTCTACGTTCTGAGTTCAAATTTCGCCGACGTCGATTTTGCCTTTCATTCTTTCGAGGTCAATAAAATAAATACTAGTTGAGCACTGGGGTCAACATAATCAATTTATTCCTTCCCCCGAAGTTGTTGGCCTTGCGCCGAAATGTGAAACCAATCTCTGTATATAAAGCTGTAATTGTCTGTGTATGGCAGGTTTGGTAGCCTTCAACTAACACTATCTCCTCCGAGACCCTGCGGCGCAAGTTGACCAAAATTGAGGGTATGATAGAAGAAGGTTTGCTCTTCCTTCCGTAGAAGAAAACATTCAAATCGGACCATGTTAACACCAAAAATTATTTACATAAAAAAGGTGCTTTTTTTCTATGAAAATCCCTATTTTTTACGATTTTTTTACTGCTGTGTCACCATTTTTCGGTGTATTTCAAACAGAAAAATATTCACTTAAAGAGAATAACAAGCTAGATAATGCAAAATTTTTACTTTTCAAAAATTCCAATTCTAAAGGGTCGAAATAAACCCGAGCAACGCCGGGCGATACTGCTAGTATAATATATATCTTTCCATAACTAAAGCTACATTTTATCACAACTTCTATTGAAGCAATTATAAAAGTCAGCAGCAACGTATATAATGCAGTGAATTGAGAAGTTTAAATTCATTAAAACTACTTCCGTGGTAAGGAGAAAGAATCATTTGCTGAATTATCAATTTTATTCAAAAAAGGCAAGGGAGATAATCTCCTCAAAATTTTAATTTGCTAATATTAATTAAAAATAGAAATTGGTCAATGAATATAATTTTGACAATAGAGTCACGACTCCGGCAATGTTTTGGTTTAATTAAATCCCTTGAGCATAGTTTTACTAATCGTTACTTTCTTCGTTTATTACATTAATTATGTTAGTACCAACTTTTCCATTTGGTTTTCTTGCGGATGTGCCCCTCGGGGTTTCCCCTTGTATCTTTCTTCATGAAAACAAGATTTTCTTTTGTCAAATATTGAGATTAATAACTGAAGAAAGGAAATGTTTTATTCATATCTTTAAGTTGTTGTTTAGCTCTAGGATAGCTAAACACATCCTGTCGTTTATTGTAAGGAATATTGTGTTTTGGGATACATTAATCAGTGTATAATAATAATAATAATAATAATAATAATAATAATAATAATAATAATAATAATAATTGTGTACAGTGCTAAGGTGCACTACAACTCATCTAAAGTGTATATATAATCAGGTGTAGTTTCGGCGGATTTCGGAAAGCATGAGGGCCTTAAAGGATGCAGTGTCATGGCAGTCAACAACTGACGCAGGCAGTTTATTCCATGCTTCAGCAACTCTGAGCATGAAAAAATGTTTCCGAAAGTCTTGGGAGCTGTGTTGTTTTCTGACTTTGTAGGCATGTCCACGTGTGTTAGACACATGGAGATCAAAAAGGTGTTCAGTGTTGTTGTTGGTGAGGTGGTTGATAACTTTGTGGGTGTTTACCAAGTATCTATTATTTAAGACGACAAAGGTATGGTTTGAGGAAAATTTGCAGGTCAGTCGGCTTAGAAGCAATGGCAAGTCAGTTCTGATCAAGTAGGTCTATGATAAAAGGTGTTCTAGCCATGCCTACTTCATCTTCCTGTCTATCTATGACTTCCTTCTCTAATGGGTCATTTTCGTTTCTAAGATGGTAGTGTGTAATTTGAGGGGTATTTGGTTGATATTTCTAATGATAGAAGGTTTGCTCTTCATTCCGTTGAATAAAAAAATTCAAATCGGACCATGTTAACACCAAAAATTATTTACATCAAAAAGGTGCTTTTTTTCTATGAAAATCCCTATTTGTTACGATTCTTTTGCTGCTGTGTCGCATTTTTCGGTGTATTTCAACCAGAAAGATGTTCACTTAAAGAGAATAACAAGCTACATAATGCAAAATTTTTACTTTTCAAAAATTCAAATTCTAAAGGGTCGAAAAGAAAACAAACCCGAGCAAAGCCGGGCTATACTGCTAGTATAAAATAAATTCAAGACCCTTCTGCTTTTTTTAAAGACAACAGGATGGAATCTGAGGGAGATTTGAATCTGTTTAGTCATTAGCAGGTGAAGTGAACTCACCAAGTTTCAGATATAGCTCGAATTCTTATAGGTTAGTGATTCAAGAGGCGACAAGGTTAAAACAAAAAGATTAATAGATCGTAAGCTATCAAGATAAAGATTTTACGCTTCCGGCAACTCGGATCTGACACCGAAAACATTTGTCGATTTTCTTTCATTATTTTCCTATTTCATTTTATTTATTTCATCCTTTATATAAGAAATAAACACTTGTCTTGGATAATATTGGTTTTATACAGACGATTGTGTCTTTGAGGCCTTTAGTTACATTTCTTAACGTTCTGAGTTCAAAAGTCTCTCTATCCCCACCATTACAACCGCCACCACCACATCCCAGGTCGAGTTTACTATTCATTCCAAATCGATAAAAAGTATATATTAATGAAATATTGATATAATGTAGTCAGTTCAATAGATGTACCTCCTCTACAAATTTGTCAGAAAGGAAAAAAAAAAAAACATTCATTATATTTGCGATCACACACACACACACACACACAATATATATATATATATATATATATATATATATATATATATATATATATATATATATATATATTATATTATATATATATATATATATACACATATATATATATATATAATATATATATATATATATATATATATATATATATATATATTATATATATATATATATACACATATATATATATAATATATATATATATATTTGTGTGTTTGTATGTGATTGCAATCGCATCAAATGCCAATGATTTATTTTACACACGTCTTTGGCATTATAAACTTTGAATTATTAATGTTTCGTTTTTTTATTTTTGTGTTCAGAGGTTGATAATTAAACCGCCGCGTCAACAGTGAAATATATATTTCTATATTTATATAATTAAAGGCGGAGAATGGCACGGCCTAAAGAAAGGGGGCGACGCCTGCGATGTGGAAATTATATTCCGAGAGGAAGGCAAATTGTTATGGACAAAATTTTACCCAAGACACCGTTTTCATGGCCAGGCTCTCTTAGGACGTTTCAAATCGATTCTAGTTGAACCTATTCTGCTACTTCAAACACCAGCTACTGCGCTGAACTCCCCCCTTACTGAGGAAACGACAGTAACGACAATGGGGAGAATGCCAGACACATAAATGTTTCAGCATTTCCTAACCTTCATTCATGTTCGGCGATGAAATCCCAGCAGGATCGACGCTTCCTATCATCTTTCGATGATAAAATAATTATGAGTAAATAATATATAAGGTATTTATTCATCCTATTAATTCTATTTCCATCATTTCTATCTTCTTAGCGTTTATTGCCTTCTTCCTTTGTAAGGAATGATATCTAATAAATTGGTATTGTTACTATAAAATGAACACTTACAAAAATGAAACTTTCGTTTCCGGAGTCAATGATTTGCATGTATAAAAGATTATATTGGGAAAAATGTGTCATCGTCAAAGAAACTTCAAGCGGAAAACTTCTATGTTACACATCCATAGAAATTGGTTTCAAATTCTGGCAGAAGGCCAGCAATTTCGGAGGAGGGGGATAAGTGCATAGATTACATCGACTCTAGTACTCAACTTGTACTTACTTTATCGACTCTGAAAGGATGAAAAATAAAGTCGACCTCGGTGGTGTTTGAACTCAGAACGGAAAGACGGACGAAATGCCGCTATGCATTTTGCTTGGCATCCTAATCTTATTTTTTATTGCCCACAAGGGACTAAAGATAGAGGGCACAAACAAGGACAGACAAAGGGATTAAGTCGATTACATCGACCCCAGTGCGTAACTGGTACCTAATTTATCGACCCCGAAAGGATGAAAGGCAAAGGCGACCTCGGCGTAATTTGAACCCACAACGTAGCGGCAGACGAAATACCTATTTCTTTACTAACCACAAGGGGCTAAACACTAAGTACTTTTGTTAAACACACATACACATATTAATTGCACCTTCCATTTTGCCCTTGCTTTTCCAAGTGTCTCATCAATCAATTTATTCCCTCACACTCGCACAAGCTTCCACCTCCTCATATGCATGCTTTCCTAACGACTACTCACACATACTCACGCATCAACAACCTTACTAAGAAAAGGCATTATATTTCCACACTTTCACACCTCTTTACACATACATACATCACAAATAAACGCCCATAAACGTACACCGCTTACAGATACAGATATTCCCTTATACCTGCATCACACACCTGCCTTCTTTTCCCTTCTTAATCCCTTAGATAACAGAATTTACACCTGGTTTATCAACCTTCGATCATTTTTTCTTCTTTTTCATACTCTTCCTATGCTGTTCTCTTTTTCTGATGAATGACTAACTCCGAAACGTTAAGTCATTTTCCCTTCCCATTAAGGCATTAATCAAATACTTTATTTGCCACACTATGTGTTATTCTTTGTCATGATTATTGTATTTACACTATACATGTAACACTTACGCAACTTTCTCTGGATTCAGCCACGGAACTCCAAATTTGCCCGCAACATTACATTACGGTCCGAATCTTTTTCTACATTCATTTACTGCTCTTTACACTCCACTAATATCTTCCTACAACCTCCCCACCCTATTCTCTTCTTTCTCCTCTCTTTTATCTCTTTCTTTCCCTTTGATTTTTCCTTCTCTTCTTCCCATTTTTCTCATTTTCTTTGCCCTTGGTTTGATGTGTTAGAGTGGAGAGGGGACGAGGTGTAGCAGGGGGTGGAAATCAATATAATAAGGAGACAATATATGAAAGAGAAGACAGCAGGGAAAAGGGTTGGGACAAACAAGGGCAAAGAAAAATGGGAAGAAGAAAAGGAAGAGATCAAAGGGGAAGAAAGTGATAAAAGAGAAGAGAAAGAGGAGAAAAGTGTAGGGTGGTGGTAGGAGGATATTAGGGAGCGGCAAGTAATAACCTAATATTCCTCGCCCCTCCCTAATTCCTGCTTCAAACCAATACTTTCACTCCGCTCATCTCCTTTTTTCCGTTCCTCAGCTACATTCCCATCACTCGCTGCTGCCGCCTATTCTTTCCACACCTCCCTCCATTTCATCTCTCACACCTCCCATATATTCCTTCATTTTTCTCAATATCAACCATTCCATCCTCACCATCTCCCCCTTCTCGATCTCTTCCAATCCTACCTTGACTCTCCCTCCTCCACTCCTCACCACATGTCATCTCTTACTCCCAGTTCCTTCGTCTCTGCCTCCTCTGCAGGCGCAATTGTGACTTCGAGACCCGGCCTTAACACATGTCCCGTTTATTCATTCGACCTTTTTACCCATCCACCCTTATCCAAGCTACCTTTTCTCGTACCTGCATCAGTGGTTGTTCCTTAGCCCTTATACCCCGCACCCGGAACCCAATACATCGCATTTCCTTTGTCCCTTACCATCCTACGCGCTATTTTCCGCCTCTTACGCTGCCACCACTTACCCTGCCATCTGTCTTTATTTTCCTTCATCACCCATTCTTTCACAGCTTCTCCTTCCCCGTACGCGATTCCTCTCATTCCCCATACTCATTTCTCCCCTTCTCATTCCCATCCTCGTTTTCACATCTATCCCTTTCTTTTCGACGACGACGACGACCACCACCACCACCACCCAATCAATGTACCACATCCGTTGTTCGGAGATCAGAGCCGCACCAGCTTTAATATTTCATTGTGTATGTTTTAATGTTATTTGATATTCAAAACTCTTCGACTGCGTATTTACCGCAAAAATGACGTCAAACTTTATTCAGTACAAAAATAGTGAAATACTTCAACACAAAACAATTTATCCGTATACTATTGAAAAAGTGTCTCCATAATTTCCGAATAATCGGATAGTTTGCCGTTTGTAACGTGTCTGCGGAACAATCCGATAATTTACGACATTTGGTATTCAGATTCTCTCCAGTCGGAATGTAATACAGCGATGCAGGGAAATGTTTTACTTTACGATAAAGAAAGATAATTGTTTCTTTGCAAAGTGGAAATACGTTTACACTTCGTTCTTTTATAGACGCAAGGAAATAATGTGCAACTAAATAAATATATAAATAAATCAATAGGGGGTAGCAAATATAAATCAAAAGCAAAAATTTTGCTGGAGAGAAGAGTGTCGTTCAAAGTAGTGAATAGAAATGATATAAAGCAGTCACGAGCCAACTGCGGCCCGTCTGGCTTTCTGAACGGTACTCCTAATTTCATGAGAAAATAACGTATTTTAAAATCCGTTATGTGCAATAGAAGCAGCATTAAATCGAAATAGCCATCTGGGTATCACACTTAATCTAAATACATCATTGAAAGGCAAATATACTGTGATATTTGTTCGGAGATAACATCTTATGAGTGTGCTATGTTTAAAAATATTTAATAATGGAAGGCAAGGTTTGTGACATCGGAGGAATATCATCTCCTTCCATCATTCTTCTGGTTCTTATGCAGTTCAGGCTTTCGGCAGGCGAAGAGAAAAGACTTCAAGTACAACTGGTTTATTTACAGGAAAGGTGAAGTGTGATGCTCTCAGCTACCATCTTAAGCTCCGATAGTGTGGGCGCATTGCCTCTGGAGATAGACAGGCAGAAAACCAGAGCCAGTGGTGTTGTTCAGCCAGTGCTGCTGTGTAGTGGCGCCGAAGAAGAGAAATTTGAAGAAGGTTTTCCCTTTATATAGTTTTCTCCATCGCGAGCCTCGTTGTGATCTCGGGCATGGCAAATGGATGCAGGTGAGGTCTCGCTCCAGTCTCAGAGATGGCAATGGCTACCGCGAGATCTCATCCAATGTGGCGCTGGCTGCCTCTGCCGCTATAAATATATATCGGAGGGAGAAGAAAATTGTCCCAGCTACGGTTGGCGAGAACGCCAGAGCATTGACGCACGCTTACAGTCAACTACAAATCATTCAACGGTCTATTGACATACTTATGATAATACGTTTTTTTTTCTGTATTTTGAGAAAACTCCTTATCTCAGTCGAAATATTCTCACAGTGACATCAAGTTACATAATACCAATATCCTGACTACAGGACTAACGAATACCTAAACTAGTTGTTCCAATTCCATGACATATCCTCACTCAAAGTTGTACACACAGCAAGAAATAAGCAAAACGCTGCAAATGCACATCAGTTTTACAGAATTGTGTTTAAGATGGCTGATTTAAGCTGTTCAGAGTCAAATATCTTGATTACCACAAGATAATTATAAGTTCTGACGGGTAGGATACGAACTACTGACTCTTCTATCGGCAAGCGAAACATATCAGCATGACAAATAACCATATCTAAACAGAATGTCCTAAAATACGTCAAATTATTCGATAATCAACGTTGTAAGGTAACTTGAATGAAGAAAATTTCACCATTATTCAAAACAAATAAAGATCTGCTTTTATCGAATTTTCAGGGGATAAAAATTAAAGTAAAAATTCCTTCACCTGGATAAAAATTCTTGAGAATGTTAATGAATGAACTTATTGACAACAACAGCAGTAATTATATTCACCTCAATAGACGTCATTGATTGGTTGAAATTGCCGAAATACGAGAAATTAAACAAGAAATAGCTTACAAACAGAATTTTCTCAAGAACGCTAAGAGAAAAAGATGTTCTATGTGACACATTCTACCAGTATACGAAGTTTAAAAGTGTTTAGTTA
>NC_043007.1:70254147-70259147 GCF_006345805.1 Octopus sinensis | reverse complement strand
TACATACATACATACATACTTACATATATACATACATACATACTTATATGCATACATACATACGTACATATATGCATACATACATACATACTTACATACATACATACATACATTCATACATACATAATACATACATACATACATACATAAACTCATACATACATACATACATAAATTCATACATACATACATACATACATACATACATACATACATATATACATACCTACATACATACATTCTTATATACATACATACATACGTGCATATATGCATACATACATACATACATACATACATACATACATACATACATACATACATACATACATACATACATGTATGCATGTTTAAGTGTGTAGTATTGTATGTGCGTGATTACAATATATTCAAACAAAGTTGGAAAGCATTGTACATACAAAAACTAATAAAACTACCATCAAACTGCAACAGAAATAATATTCTTTGTAAATATATAAATATAATTTTTATTTCAAATTTATTTATTCATGAATGCAGAACTTCAATAAGTTAATAGAAGAGGCACAGAAAGCCAAAGATGCGAGAAAACAACTGGAAACTGGAATGATGGTTGGTCCTAAGAATTCAAATGACTCTTATTTACTGATAAATCGATCAATAGAAGTAAAGACATTTTGAATGAAAATCATTTTTCATGATTCTTAAGAATTCGCACATCTGTATTCATTATAATACGGATACCGAAGTTGGTTTTATGGAATTTTTTTTTATAGAATTTGTATTAATGCAACAATTGAAATTCATAATCCGGCAAACAATTGACTCCCTGGAAATATGTTTAAAAAATGGCGTCTGATAGTAAAAATATTAAATTATACGACATAGCAAAGAAAAAATAAAAAATTTACTGACGTTAGTGAAAATGAAGATCAATATTTGTGAGGAGGTGGAATGTATGTCGTTTAGTGAAACATTAATAATAATAATATGTAGCTTCCACCATCGCCTGATATTTAGCTTTATATCGACAATCAATTTGCTTAACCGATGTCCAGCAGGAACAGTAGTGTTGCACCAAGTTTAATGGCAAACAATAGGCGGCCGAAGACGCATTTATGATTACTAAAAGTTAATATATACTCCTTGCACTTTGTTAATAGGATTCTCTTTTCTAGAAGAAAATGTCTCGACAATAAGCAAGATTAAGAAACACTCGTTTTACTTCTTGAAGAGAACTTTTCAAAATTCTAACAGTAAGACAGTTTGGTTCACTAAGATTATTCACGCACCCAGTAGACAAAAATCTTACTCTTTGTGGTATTTAAAATCTAAAAACAAGCAGGGAACATAACTCGAATAATATCAGTTAAATGAAATTTCTGGAAAATAAAAATAGTTCGGATTAAAAAGATCTTACTTTTAAAGACGAATAGTTATAGCAACAGATATGCTTCGGTTTTATTACACCTTCACAGTAAAACCAATTCATTCCGGTGTGTAATGCATAGTGTCGAAACATTTAATTTAGCAGAGATATAATCTCAAGTTATTAGTTGACAAAAATTTATGGCAGAAGTTGTTAGGTCGTTGGACTGGCCAAAGCCATACAGTGTTGGTTACGTCTCTTTATGATCTGAAATCAGGATCTGCGAAGATCGACATTACATTTCATAAAGTAAATATCAGTACCTGAATGTAAGAATGAATTTTATTATAAAAAGAGAGAAATCTGTGTATAGTTTTGCTGTGGAAGTTGGCATGGAATATGAAGAATACACAGCAAGTAATCAAATTTTACAAAAATACTAAGAGAGTATAAAAATTGGACGTGAAGATAAGCTTCTTGTTAAACTCAAAGAACTCATTTAAAGAAAACCAGTATGGTAGTAAATATAAAATACAATTGAACACACACACACACACACACACACACACACACACACACACACACACACTACATACATGTCAGATACATGTGAACTGATACATACACATGAAAAAGTCAGACATGCTAACAAGACTAAAAAGCCTGACAGAAAGTGGAAACCCCCGAAAGAAAGATTGTTGGATTAGTCTGTCAAGGACGGTTAGGACTTAGCAACTCCAGCACCAAGAAGTGGAGCAATTCCAATGTCAGAAGCAAGAGAAGGCTCATGGTACAGAGAGTCTGAGAAGCAACAGAGGACGATTGCTGTGTAGAAGCAGTACAGCTTACCTGCTAAGGACAGAAGGCACGGTGGGACCAAATGCTCGAACAACTTCTGTCTTAATGGAAACTTTGGAGTCCTAACTCAGAAAATTTGTTCTTCATCCCGTGCGCTGTCGTTGACCTTTTACCCCTAAATAACTTTAAAATTTGAGGCAGAGAAGTTGATTCATCCTGCAAACAGTGTGGGGAAACACTTTCCGCCCTGAACTCTATTTTGACTGGGATGCCTTATAGAAGACCGATACAAGTGGGGATACGAGAAGGTCCTTACAGAATTTGCTAAATGGACGGACTTGCAGAGTTATGGTTAAGAAACAGTAGCCCCACTGCCTACTTAGGTATCAGATGCCTAAGGGAACATGATAAGGCTCCAAAGAAAAAGTGCAGTTGTGGGAAATCCGTTAAATCTGAGGGGTCAGTAGTACTGCTCCGCCAGATATGCTTCTTCTCTCCAGAGTCACAAAACTGACCGTAGGGGCTGAACTCACAATGTTCTGCGAGAACAGCTTCATATTTCTCACCGGTTGAAGAAAACAAATTACCAGGACTTGATTGGTGAGTTTTTTTGTCAAAAGGGGTGGCATGTAGCCTCATTCCCCATTGAAATTGGTTACCACAGTTTCTCAAGTATACTAGCAAGTCATTCTTGTAAAAGACTAACTAGACTAGTATGGAACCAAAAACCACTAGAGATAGTCGTGCCAGATGCTGAGACAAGATATGTTACCTGTGGTTGACAAGAGACTACAGAGGAGACCCTTCTATTGGCGAAAGCTATTTCAGTTCTCAGCCGAAGTATACATGCTAAGGAGTGAAACGCTTGTTGTGTTGAGATACTTGCTGAATATACAAAAGGGTTCCAAAATATTGGTTTCAAATTTTGGCACAAAGCCAGCAATTTCAGAGGAGGAGCTAAGTCGATAATTATTTTATCGACCCCGAAAAAATGATGTCAAAGTCGACCCCAGCGGAACTTGAACTCAGAACCTAAAGAGAGACGAAATGCCGCTAAGTATTTTGTCTGGCGTGCTAACGATTCTGCCAGCTCACTGCTTTAAGGGTTCCATATATTAAGATAAAGAAGGATTCCAAATATTATGATAGCTTTAGTGACTGTATTGAGAAGAACTTGCAACATGTGTATGTAGCTCCAAGAGTTCTACTTAAATACAATTAAGAATGCATAACCAATACCGATACCAAGCTGACTAATTTTGCACTCATTGACCTTTTACCCCTAAATAACTTTAAAATTTGAGGCAGAATTTGTTTTGATAAATAAGACCGTTGTCAAAAATGTAGATTCCCTAGCTTCGACACTTCCACGTTTATCTTCAAACAGGAGTAGGTTTTGTAGCTATGGCAATCTAAACACGCACACGCGCACACACACACACACACACACACACACACACACACACACACACACACACACACACGCACACACACACACTCACACACACACAACACACACACACACACACACACACACACATACACACACTCACACACGCACGCACGCACGCACACAGACGCGTCAATATTCTACCAAATATATTTCAGTCCTATTTCTAGAAGAGACTGCAGTAGACAATAGTATTCCCGAATTTGTTCCTCTTCATTCGTTATTGGATTTACGTCTCCGTCTTGTATTGAGTACCTTTTAATCATTGCTGATTGTGTGGACATCTGTACAATTAATTTTATTATACTTTCTTTAATCTATATCCATATTAAAGAATGGTGTTAGATTATCGGCTCGTCTGTATAGTCTACATGTCTTTTCCACCTTGAATACGTTACGCAGAAATAAATAGATTAAGCTACAGAGAAAGAGTTGCCTTGAGCAAAATAGCTGTGATCATTCTCATAGAATTTCAAAAGATTCTTGATGAAGAATCATCTCAATAACCGCATGGAAAATAAAAGAAAAACAAAAACATCATATGTCTGAAAAAAAAAAATTGTTTATTCCTGGTTAATTTTTTCCAGTTGCTGTCTACAGAAGCGTAAATCTGCAGCCATGTTTGTTGAAAGGCCATTCTATTATGTCTCTATATTCACCACGTATAATGAAGTTATTATTCAAAATAGGACTAAACCATTTGTGAAACTATTGAAAATATTTCTTTGATGAATAAACAAGGAAAGTGCGAATATGTACAAGATTAGCTGATTAGACTCGAGTAAAAGGAATGATTTAATTGCATATTAAAAATAGCTGGTGGCCATTTTTATCAGGAAGACGTAAGGCATATCCAGGGTTTCGCATTTCTTTTATGACCGACTATAAATTATTGACAAATATATATATCTCACTATCATAGATATATTGGATGCATCAATATTTTAGATTAAAAGTTCTATTCAACTGCGAAGATTAAGTGATTTCGTCTTGAGCTATAAGATGAATTCGTTATTTAATGATTTATTTCCCAGCAACAATCAATTCGTATGACGCTAAATTTATCATGGTTCGAGGAGTTTCGATAAAATTTATTCCTAGCTTACAAACAAACTTAATCATTTATTTGATGTTTTCTAAAATATTTTGGTCAATAATATTCTATACTATTATTAGACGAATTGATTTTTCATCGCAGATGTTCAACGGAGCGTCTCCAAGACCTTTTCTCAATCATCTGTTTGCACTCCTTTTTTTCTTCTAGATTTCTTTCTGATTCTGTTCCCCACAAAAAATATCAGTGAATAAAAGAAGGATTTTTTCAGTGTCTTGCTTACAAGTGTAACATTTATTCATGGAGAAATAGATTATTTTTATTTATAGTCGTTATTGCAAATTTATTTT